>NC_060276.1:92039806-92240641 GCF_021613505.1 Equus quagga
GGAGAGAGAAGGGTAGTGCTTGGAATGAGGGTGAGGACCAGCTTAGAGCTGGTGTGAATGGTGTAGTCTTCTTTGGGATCAAAGCCAATCCAAGTAGCTTGTGAGGCTTCATAGAGACTGACAGTCAGTCCCTCGTCTCCTAGAGAGCAATTGAGAATAACTAGATAAAAGCAGTATGTGTTTGGGGTGGGGGAGGGAGGCAGGATGAGAAATCAGTTGGTTATGAGAATGTACAAGGTCTCATGGCAAAACACTTGCCATATCCTCCAGTATCATGATAGAAATGCTGCTGAGAAACACGACATCATCCTTTATCCATTTTTACTGAACAGAGGGAATTTTAAGTTCAAAGTTGTACTTTTCCTTTGTGTTTTTAGGGCACATTGTTGATATCCTACCCAGATCCCCTCGCACCAGCCCTGTGTGCCCATGGCTAGCTTCTGATTGCTTTTTTGCTAACGGTCTGCACTGTGACCTTCAGAGATGTGCCGTTACCGCAGGAGCTAGAGGCCCAAGAGACGCTTTGGAGTGTGTTTCTCCCAAGCCCCCACAGTAGAGTTGCCAGATAAAATACAGAACTCCCAGTTAAATTTGAATTTCAGATAAACAATGAATAATTTTGTTTTTGAGGAAGATTAGCCCTGAGCTAACATCTGCTGCCAATCCTCCTCTTTTTGCTGAGGAAGACTGGCCCTGAGCTAACATCCGTGCCCATCTTCCTCTACCTTATATGTGGGACGCCTCCCACAGCATGGCTTGCCAAGAGGTGCCATGTTCGCACCGGGGATCCGAACTGGCAAACCCCAGGCCACAGAAGCGGAATGTGCGCACTCAACCGCTGTGCCACCAGGTTGGCCCCTGAATAAATTTTCACTTTAAAAAATATACTAAGATTGATAAAGTTTAGAAATGAAAATAATATTTCATGGGACATACTTATAAAAAAAAGCAGTTTATCTGAAATTCAAATTTGCCTGGGCATCCTGTATCTTTATTTGCTAAATTTGGAAACCCTACCCAAGGGAATCTGTAGTCAATGACTGATTGGTATAGGAATGCAATGGTCCAGCTCCTCAAAATGGAAAAACTCAGAGATATAATTTATGCTCCCGAGTTTCTTGCAGGATCAAGCTGAGTCCTCAGACTCAGACCTCACCTGAGATAGCACCATTGCTTAGTTTCTTCAATTCTGCTTCTCCTACTCCCTTACTGGTTTCTCCCGAAATCATTTCATTAATAAATCACTTACTTATGAATCCTTGCCTGAGGGTTCATTTCTGGGAGAGCATGACTTAAGATAGAGATCTCACAAATGACACCAAATCGACAACTTGACACAAAGTGAAAGGGATTGGGAGTCACTGCCTTGAAGAGCATTCTGTTTATTAACTATGATTTACATTCATATTATTTTAAAAAAATCTTCTTTGCCTTGTGTATCATGTCCCTAGCAACCAGGGAAGAGCCATGTGCCATGCTCTACTGAGAGGCTGCTGGGCTTTGCCTAAGTCATTCATACTTTCCCCTGCTTTGAAACTACTGAAAAGACATAAAGTCAACGAGGCATCTGATAAAACATCATTTCCACTCTGATATGACACAAGTTTTTAAAAGAGAATGTCCAAGCCCAGCTGCTCCAGGAAAAGAGCAACGAACCATGAAGAAATATACATTGTGGAGGAGAAAGGGGGATTAAATGCCAAGCTGGGTCAGATAATAGACCAAAGAGACTGGGATCTTACAATCTCTTTCAGGGAATTTGCTGTTCCATATTCTAAAATGAATTACAGGGGAGAACTGCAATTCTGTTTGCAGAACCTAAGGAGATAAGAAAGTCCGCCAGTTTTACTACTTTGCTTTGCAGAATTACTGTAAATCCAAGCAAACAAAAGGGAGTTAACAGCTTTAGGTGATGGGAGTTAAGAAAAGCTGAGTCACCTCCTGCCCCAACTTCCTAAGGAATAATTTTGGGATAGTGTAACTCATCTCACCGTGGCAGTCCATTAATGAGTCATCACTGGGATAGGTGCACGTTCTGGGAAATGGACATTTTGCTCTACTGATCTCTCAAACATCTTTATGCTCTTTCTTAATGAAAAAACATTGCTCTTGGCATGCTTAAGCCAAAGCACCTCTGACTACTATATTCTCATTAACTGTAAACCATTTCAGGTATTTACAATTTAAAAGATAAAATCTATTTAGGGACCTCCTTCCAGTCTACAACAAGAACAAGAAATCCCTTGATCAATACACCAGTATTTGGTGAAACATGTCCATATGGCTTTACAGCTTTATGGTTATTTATACTTGGCAGTAGATAAGACACAAGGAATAACCCCAAGCAGACAGATTCTGGAAGAACAGTATAAGCACTGTGATATTAGAGAGCACGCCCCTTATTCTTATTGAGTAACTGTAAGATAATTTCAAATGGAACAATCTAATTTAGTTAGTTGGGCCAGGAGACTTTTTGGTTTTTTTTAACAAGGAACTCTACCTTTCCTCTTTTTATATATATTTTCCTTCTCAAATGCGAACCCGAAGTGTAACCCAAGATGGACCATCCATGGAGTCTCTAGGAGGCTGAGGAAAAATAGCAACACTAAGCTAGTCGCTTATCATCTCTAAATAATTTTGATATCTGGGAGTCAGGAGTTCAACAATCAAAAACAAAAATGAGATTTCTATATAAATTTGTTTGTGGGACACACACACCAAAAGACAGCATGGGGTTACCCCAAGGGAAGTCAAAGGAAACTATTTCAAGGACAAAAGCAACCATAGCTTCCATTTTTTATCATAAAGGAAATATATCTGCATTCTTTTTTTTTCCTCCCCAAAGCCCCAGCACATAGTTGTATATCCTGGTTGTAAGTCCTTCTAGTTCTTCCATGTGGGATGCCGCCACAGCATGGCTTGATAAGCAGTGTGTAGGTCTGCCGCACTCAGGATCCGAACCAGCGAACACCGGGCCATCAAAGCAGAGTGTGCAAACTTAACCACTACACCACCAGGCTGGCCCCTCTACATTCTTGAAAATTTGGAAAATACTGAATACAGAGACGAGCTTTTGACAGTGGATGATAAATGATTTATTTTATGCTTCCTTAGTTTTTTCTGTGCAGTTTTACAGAAAGTGACACTAGTTTGCAGGAAGGCTATAGGGAAAAAAAGAAATAGGTATGGAGAGTCACCATGAGAAAACCCCCAATAGCCAAAAGAGTGTTCCCTCTAGGAGAATTTGCTGTTCCGTATTCTAAAATGAATTACAGGGGAGAATGCAAATCTGCTCGGAGAACTTAAAGAGAAAAGGGAGTCTGCCAGTTTTACTACCTGGCTTTGCAGAATTACTGCAGGTCCTACCAAGCACAAGTTTATTCCTTGTGTTTATCCAGGTTAACATTTGGACAAACCAGTGAAATACGAGGGTTGATATTTTTTCTCATCGCTGGCTTTGATAATACACTAATCATGGAAATAAGCCTTGATGTATGCCCCAACAGGATAAAGAAAATCCTAATACGAAATGACTCTGCTCTGGCTCTCCTTTCTATTTCTCTTTACTCTTTTTGACAAGGTGATAGCTCTGTGCCTGGGAGATTCTCACCTGGCCCCACTGATAACAAGTTAGAGGAGGTGGAACTAGTGGAATTTATGGAAATTCTCTGAGGCGATTCAAATGACAAAATTATTAATAATTTTTAAAAAGCTGCAAGGAATGTTTACGACACTTAGAAGTTTCTTTTCCAGAAGCTTAAACAGACAAAGATGAAGAAACCAATGAAAAGAATTTATTTTCCCTGTACATCTCCATTTGAACCGCAGCCCTGAGTCCCAAAACATAAAGTCGCATACCTACAGGTGACACACATGATTTCAATCACTGTAATTCCAGAAGTGTAAGTGCTTTCCAGTTCAACTAAAAAATATCTGCTTGGCTTTTCACATTATGTGTTATGAGTTCCCCAAGAGGCAATACTTTACAGGTACCTAGAAGCATTGTTTAGGTGGAAATACATTGACCTTGTTCTCAGAGAACCCCATTGCCCAATCTGTATGTGTCTTACCTGTCTGAACCAGGGGCTGACTTTAAACTCCGAAAACTTTGGCTGTCTAAGTCCAAGCTGTAGCTCCGCCCACTTTCACATTTTGGAGTTATGATTTCTCCTCTGGTTGCTGATCTGAACTTGCTAAGAAGAAATCTGAAATTATATATATAAATGTATTTAAAAGTAAGATAAGAAAGAAAGCATTGGAAAATATCATTTCAAGAATACCATTTCTTGTACTTTCAACAGTAAATGATTCTTCAATAAAGCAGCCTTGGGGCTGAGAGGTTCCGGGGAGTTCCCAGTGCCTCTGCAGTATAGTGTCAAGGGTGGTGGGGGAGGAGGTTATGACATTCTCCCAAGGTCATACCACTTGCTGGTAAGCCAGGCCTCTGTCCCTGCTAAGAAAAACACCATTGACTTTGGGAACTCACCACTGTCACCCAAGAATAGAGAAGTATTGCCTGGGCTGAGCCTGTAGGCAAGGGTGCTGAGTATAGGGAGCTTGAACTCACCTTGCCCAGAGAGAGGAGCTAGGATGGTCCTCTGGGACAAACTGAGGTGGCAACTTCCTAACTACAGCTCCATGAGAACAGCACCTCTGCCCCTCTTGTTCCCTACCAAGTCCCCTGAGCCTAGAGTGGTGCCTGGCACACACTAGAATCCAACCAGTTCTTGTGGAATGAATGACCGAACCCATGTGGTAGAAACCATCTTCACAACTGCCATGACATCTCTCCCTGTAGGAACGAAGTTTGAATATGGAGTATCTCATGGGATGAAATTTGATTGCATTCCCATTTCACTAAATTATTTGGAACTTAAGCAAAAATAGCTTTTCAGGAACTGAGGTTCAAGTCATGATCCAGGCTACTAAATGCCCAAAACATGGGGGTTTCCAAATGAGCTTTAATAAAAAAAACCCACAACAATATTCTTTTTGTGATGGCATTGGGAGAGACCAGTTCATTTACTTGACGTTCTATAGTTTTCTAGGTGTGGGGGAAACGTATTCCAAATGTACTGGGGCAAATTTAATAGAATCTGCCAAGTTGTCTCTGCTTCAAAGACTCCTGGAAGAGTGTCTTGTCAATGTGTCAGAAGCTTCAATTTCACTGGAAAATTACATTTTTGGTAAAAATAACTTTTAATGTAATGTCAATCTATGCTCCCCTGAGAATCACCTTGTACGTGTCCCCACTTCCACAATTCTACTTAAGGTGTCTCCTCCACCTGGAATCAGTCTTCTCCCCCTTTTGCTATCCTGGACCCCATCCACTTTTCAAGGTCCTCATCAAGTCCCATTTACAATTTGGTGTCTTTTCCCAAGGCCCCTGTGCCCTCCCAACATTGATTATCTAAGCCACTTATTTAATCTTTACTCAGTTATTTATCGCCTCATGACATCTCTTGTAGTTAGTTGACACCTTGCCATGTTTTAGAAAGCCTTTCTGGCAGCTCATACTGTCATCTTATATTTTACTAAAATTCCTCCATATGTTATTTTTTCAGGTGTGTACCTTTTCTTTCCAACTAGGTGTTATATTTCTTGAAGACTGAGAACCATCAGATCCTAGTTTTGGGTTCCAGAAGGGCTCTGTCGAGTGCTTGACTGTTTTTAACAATTCAGGGTGCGTATAATTCATCATGTTGGTGAGTTGCTTATTGTCTCCCAGCTCCAAACCCAGCATTCTGTAACCTATGCAGTTATGTCTGGGATGGGGTCTGCAAACTACAGCTCCTAGAAGCACTTGTGGGCTCTGAGATACTTATTCACTCAAGCCATTGATGGTTTTGATGAGCCAGGCACCATGCTGGATGCTGTAGTACAAAACCAAAAAAGTCACAGGTCCAGCACTAAGGGAGTTTACAATTAACTGTGGGTGGGGAGGACTGGGGGAGGGGGCGTCAGAGTGCAACCTAGTAAGTGATACACAGGCACAAGGCATTGTGGGAGCCCTCAGGAGTGACAAATGGATTCAATATGGTAGGAAGGATCAATGCATAGGATGTATAGTCACTCTAAGCTATTTTTCCCATTCATTTCTGCTCATTAATGAAGACATGGTTAGTCATGAGTGTTTGACTTAGATGACATTTAGGTTTCGTTCCTACTCACAGTTTATGATTCTAAAACAACCCAGACTTTCTGTCAAGCCAGCTAAAGGCTCAGACATTGGTAGTCTCTCACATTGGCTCCCGCTGAGAGAACGAAGCAATGCTACCTGGAAAGGACCATAAAGTGACTTGGTGAATATGAGAACTCTCACTACCTCAGCCACAAAACTGGCCGACAGCAGTCTGAGAAATGAAAACTCCAAAATGCAGGGCTGTGAAGCAGCAGTCTGCCTTTTGGTCCTTACAGCCTGCATCTGGGGAGCACTTTTCTCCCTTGCTGGAACCCTCTTGCCCCCAGGTCTCCAGTGCCTCCTTGAATCTTGCTTCCCTATGTGCCTCCTATTCCTATTCTCAGTACTTGACACATATACTTGCTTTCCGAATTAAGTTACTGAGGTGGCCAAATGTGATTTTTTTTTCCTTAAGAAAGCCTGTATTTTAAACAAAGCGTATAATGTTTTAAGCCCAGTTAAGATATGGGCTTGGGTGTTTCACATATCAGCACTCAGCCTGAGGGGGTGTTGATACTCTACAACAGGGGCAGTCATCGCCTCTTTATAGACAAGACTGGTCCTGGCAGAACACCTTCTACCTAGAAGTCATGGGAAATTTGGTGCAACGCCAGATACACCAAAAGAAAGAAAAACTCTTACATGTTCAGGTCAGAGGGGAGCTTAATTTACCTAAGACTGAAAGTAATTAAAACTGCATTTCTTGAGGAGAAGGATAGGAGAGTGTTGCCCTGGTCGAGTTTCTGATCTTCTCTGGGTCACCGAAGTGACATCAGACTTAAAAAACTAAGGAATCTTTATTTCAGCAATATCTGGAACAAAGATCAAAAATTCCCTCGGCAAGGCTGTGTCTTACCCTTTTCTCCTGGGCCCGTCATGGCTGGCCTTCTGCCCAGCAGAAGGTGAAGTGTCTGACTTTTCTGCATCCTGACGGGTTTGCTCTTGGCTTTGTATTTCTTCAGCTCCTCATTAAAAACAACGAGAAGACAAATTTACATACAAAATGGCCAGAAATGAGGGCAATTTTCTATTCTGCATTCACTTCCCTACATTAGCACAAAACAAAGAAGTCTATAATAATTGGCAATAACAGTCCCATCCCAAATTTCCTGGTCGCATAGTTATTTTTAATCTGTTGAGTGTTCTGGAGTTAAATGAGGACCAAGATCAGGACTCCTCTGTGGGAGGTGTGCTGAGATAAGCTTTCTAGACAACTACAATGGAAGAAGGATACATCAGCCCTCTACAGATATTTTTAAGGCAGAGGAGCATGGGTTCATGAGAACTGCAAATCCCTAGAGACTGAATTCTAGCACACGATTCTAGAAACAATACCCTGATTTCTGAGCACATAAGTCAGACTTCCTGGGAGGGTGGGTCCCTGTGCACGCACCTTGTGACTTGAGGGAGAGTCTACACTCTGGAAGATGCTGAGGTTTGAGTGGAGGAAGCAGCCACGGCTAACTGCTTAATTCTAACTTGACTCCACTCTGTCCCTGTGCGGTATGAGACCTGATGTTACCCATCTGGGAAAGCCCTTCCTTGCTAGTATCACATCCAGAAGTGGCACTGGAATCAGTTCCAAGCCTCCAGTCCTATGTGCCAGACTTAAAACTAAAGGCATTTGTCTCCAGTATATGAAAGACAAAATTGCCTCAGAACAGGCAAAAAGATGCCTGCTCCACCTTTATTACACCATACATGAGAAATATGCTCCTAAATGCAAGTTTCACTTGATAATTAACCAATTAAATTGCAGTATGAACGCACAGAATAGCATTTCTAAAGTGGGGTGTTATTTGCATTTGGTGCCAGTATAATTCTTCATTGAATGAAATTGTCCTGTGCATTTCAGGGCATTTAGCATCTCTGGCTCCTGTCCACTAAATGCTGTTAATTCCTCTGAGTCATTGTGACAACTAGAAATGCCCCCTTGCATTTCTAAATGCTCCCTGGCTTAGGGGAGGGGGGCAAAGGATATAATATCACCCCTTGGTTGAGAACACGGAATTGGAAAAAGTAACATTTAAAAGAAATTTAAAATACATTCTGTTGAAAAATCAAGGATTGCTTTCACAATGTGAATCATTTAATTCATCTGTTTTATGTTACTTTCTTAAATGTTTAGTAAAAGATTGCAAGTGCCTTCAGGAAAAGAACTGTCTGTGATGAAGACAAATGACTGCTTTGAAAATCTCAGTGTGTCAGATATATGGAAAATCACTGTGGATTTTATTTTCTACTGACTTCCTCTTCTTCCCTTGTATGAATTGCAGATTTAGATTTTATGCTAAGGAGTTTTGAAATGACCTAAGGGATTCAAGGAATTCAACTGTGCTCATTTGCTACATAATATAGGGAAGTTATTTAGCTCACCAAAATGAAGATTAAAACAGTTTTGAAACCAAATAACTGCTTTAATTACCTGGACTTCTTCTTAAGATGGACTGTCGGACAACATCAGTGCCCAGAACATTAACTTGCTTGAAACGCTTTGCCTTTTCTTCAAAAAACCATTCACCAGTTACAATCCTTAGCTGCCTACGCAAGGGAAAAAGAGAAAGTACTGAAATTTAATTATTTAGCCAAATAACTCTCAAAAATCCCTAATTAAATAAAAAATAGCTAGTTATTTATAGAGTCCATCTGAATCTCTGGAGTATTTTATGGTGATTAGAACGGTCACTATTAGTTGAATATATACCATGTACCAGGTCCTTGCTAATTGATCTTCATACTTATATTTTTATCCACATAAAAACCCCATATAAACATTATTATCCCCATTGTCTAGATGAGGAAACTGAGACTTAGAGGAATAAAATGACATGCCTCACATTGCATAGCTGGTAAATGGTAGAGCCAGGATCCCATTCCAAGCATTCTGGCCTAGGGTTCAAGTTCTTAACCACTGCATTAATGGGTAAATGATCTTCAGTGGAAACAATGGGGAACAAGTGAAGGTTTTGAATGACAAAAGGGCCATGATCACACTGTTTTACAAAGATACCTTGATGTGATATAATGACTGGGTTAGAGTGAAGAGAGAATAGGACAAAGAGGCAGGTTGATCATGGCAATAGTCCAGGAGGGAGATAACAAGATCCAAACTAGGACAACAGCAAGACTAACAGAGAGGAGGAGATAAAAATGTAGGTGGTAGAAGGGCCTGCCTGGATCTCACAATCAATTGAATGTTGAAGGTAGAAAAGAAGGATCTTTGAATAATCATACCCATCTTGTAAGCCCCACCAGCAACGGTTCCACAAACCCTTTACCCCAGTTGCATAGGTCTATTTGCCATTCTCTGAACATGGCTCATTTTCCCAACACCTCTATGGAATATTATAATGGAAAATGAAGTTGAAATGTAGGATAGGGTTATCCCATGGAAATCTTTGAATGTCACACTAAGGAGTTGACATGCCTTCTGGAGGCAATGGGGAATTCTAAGAGTTTTGCTAAAGTTCAGGTTGGATCATATAATCTCTGGAGCATTATATGGAGAAAGGAGAAACCAGAAACAGGTAAGCCAACTAGGAAATTACTGCAACACATAGGATAGAAAATGATGAAGATGTATATCAGGGTATCACAGGGGAAAGGTGTGAAAACAAAGATAGATACTTGGGCCATTGAGAATGAGAACAGCAAGACTGGTGACAAGTCTGACGTGGCAGTTGAAGAAAAGCAGCTGAGCGTCAAATAGAGATGTCTAACCCTAGAGTACTATATGCATATGATTCAGTAAGTAACTGGACTTAGAAAATAGCAACTGGATATATAAATATAAAAAAATTACTCCATATATGGGGGCCGGCCCTGTGGCATAGTGGTTGGGCTCAGCATGCTCTGCTTCAGTGTCCTGGGATTGTGGGTTTGGATCCTGGGCGCAGACCTACACCACTCATCAGCCATGCTGTGGCAGCGACCCACATACAAAATAGAGGAACACTGGCACAGACGTTGGTTCAGGGCTAATCTTCCTCAAGCAAAAAAGGGGAAGATTGGCAACAGATGTTAGCTCAGGGCAAATCTTCCTCAGCAAAAAATAAAAATAAAAATTACTCCATATATAAATATATGTAAAAATTACTCCAGAAAAATATGTCAATTTGTTCCCCACAGCAATTACCTTCAAGTCCTACTTCTGAATGTAGGAGACAAAGGTAAATTATATATGAAACACAGTTTTATTACTGGCAAAAATGTGAAAATGTTATCCTTGGAGCAAATTATTCACTGAAAGGAAAGACCATAACATGCACATCTCAGATTTACTTCCAAGTAACTAGATTACCTATTGAGAAGCAAGGACTACTGGATTAGCTCCAAACCTATATAAAATATACTTATGGAATACATAAAATCTAAAAAGATCTAATTTAACAAAACTAAATGCTTAAATGGGTTAAATTATTTCTGCATATATCTCAAGTGATCTATAGACTCATACATTATTACTTATGTGGAAATCCAGGTGGTAATTGTGCCATTCTAAATTTTAAAGATGTCCCCTCAAGATTCCTGTCCCTTAATTATTCAACCAAATGCTAATCTAGGTATTGCTATGATTGACCTTTGCAGACAAAACTAAAGTCACTAATCAGCTAACCTCAATATAGGAGACTGTCCTGGATTATCTGGGGCGGCCCAAAGTAATTACTGAGGTACTAAAAACAGAGGAAGAAGAGGGGCCAGCCCAGTGGCGCAGCGGTTAAGTTTGCATGTTCTGCTTCGGCGGTCCAGGGTTCACCTGTTTGGATCCAGGGTGCAGACCTATGCACTGCTTGTCAAGCCATGCTGTGGTGGGCGTCCCACATATAAAGTGGAGGAAGATGGACATGGATGTTAGTTCAGGGCCAGTCTTCCTCAGCAAAAAGAGGAGGATTGGCAGCAGATATTAGCTCAGGGCTAATCTTCCTCAAACAACAACAACAACAAAAAACCAGAGGAAGAAGAAGTTAGACACTGTGACCCTGCAGAATGGGAAGTCAGAGAGATTCAAATGTGAGAAAGATTTGATACACTGAGAATGTTCTGAGATGTAGAGGTCCACATATAAGGACCAGAGAGAGAGGCCTCTAGGAGCTCAAGCTAGGGCTCTTAGCTAATAGCCAACAAGGAAATGTGAGCCTCATTCCTACAGCCACAAGGAATCAGATTCTGCCCACCAAAATGAGCTTAGAAGTGGGATCCTCCCAAAGCCTCCTGATAGGAGCTCAGCCAGCAGACACCTCGATTTCAGCCTTGTGAACCTTGAGTAGAGAAACAAATCAAGCCAATCGAGACTTCTGAGCTACAGAACTGTGAGATAATATATTTGCATTGTTTTAAGTTGCTAAATTATGACAATTTGTTGTGGTGGCAATAGAAAACTAAGACAATAATTAAACATAGAAATATATTTGTTTTAATATTCAACTCAGGAAATGACTTTCACAGGTTGTGAGAAGACAAATATGGAAAATTCAGAAAAACAATAGAGCAGAGTAGGCAAACTATGGCCTGTAGACCAAACCTACCCTACTACCTGTTTTGTACAGCCTACGAGTCAGGGATGATTTTTATGTTTTCAAATGGTTGGAAAAAGTCACAAGGAGAATATTTCATGACATGAAAATTATATGAATTACATTCAAAATTCAGTTGATAAATAAAGTATTATTGGAAGATAGCCATGCTCATTTGTTTATATATTGTCTCTGCTTGCTTTTCTGCTACAACTGCAAATTTGGGTAGTTGTAGCAGAGACCATGTGGCCCACAAAGTCTAAAATATTTACTGTCCATCATTTTATGTTTAAAAAAATTTGCCAACCTCTGCAATAAGACAAAGAGTTTACACAAAAAGAAACAAGAACGGGGGAATAATACAGATTAAGGATAGAAAACTACCCAATAGTGGCATGCCAGAGTCTCAGCTTTTTTCCCCCCTTTTTGTATGTTCTTGAGATATGGGGTGAGGTGGATAGCACAGTGACAGCAGTTTCATGTGTGACAGGGGACAGTGGGACACATCCAGTCTACATGCCCTAGGAAATGGGCCTCCATATCATCTTTACACATATGCCTAGAGCTGCCAACATCTAACACAAATAAGATCTTCCCAGAATTATTAGTGATTACCTCTTGCTATCCTTGTAAGAACAATAACTATAATCCTTATATTTGGTCAACTCAGACATGCGCTTGAGTCATTTGTCGTTTCAGAGCTCTGCAACACCAGAACAATCTCTTGGGATTATGCCTTTTCCACCTTATCAGGTCCTGGAGGTAGCTGGAAAGCTTAGTAGAAGAAGGGCGAACTAATGCCTAGCGAGTGCATACCATGCACAAAGGAATGTGCTAGGCATTTTATATGATATCTCTAATCCTCACTATAAGCCATAAAGTAGCTATTTTTCTTCTCAATTTACAGATGAGGAAACCAAAGCTCACATGAGTTAAATAACTTGCCCAAAATTATAAAGGTATTATGACAAAAATAGGATTTATATTGAAATCCCATACCCTTTACATTTGGCAAAATTGTGAGAAGAGAATTGATAGTAGTCAGCTACAACAAGGCTTTGAGTCAGGGTGAAAACCTATAGAAGCCAAGAAATAATGCATATCATTTCTTATGATGGACTCTGTGTGTGTGTGTGTGTGTGTTGGGGTAGAGTGATAGGGATAAAGGAGAGGTGAAGCAGAAAGAAAATAAACATGACACTCACTATGGAATTTATATCCCTCTCTGCTACATCAATCTAATACTTGAAAAATACAAGGCTTGGAATAGATTTTGTGTTTCCTTTAGGTCATACTCTGAGACCGAGTTTGAAATGTAGTGAGTTATACTCATTATTTGTGATTAATGCTTACTGAGTATTCAGAATTTGCTAGGCTCTAATAGACTTCTAGGACTTCAAACTTTCATTTGCAAGCTTATTTAAATGTAAATTCAAGTTAAGTTCTCCTTAGATTCATAGGGGAACAACAGGGAAACTTACTCTAAAAAAGAACAGTGACCAAAAGATTCAATTTCCTCTTTCATCTTCTATTAACATCTGAGATAGCATATGCTTATTACATATGCTGAGATACGAGATGGGTTTCCTTATTATTCATAAGAAAACTAATTAGAATTATTTATAAATTTATTCATTATGCATCAAGTATTTATTGCATTCTTATTATGTGTTAGGCCCTGTGCTAGGGCTAAGAGTACAGATGTGAATAAGACAAACAAGGACCCTAGCCTTATGGAGATGATGGTCTATATTTATTACTTTCTTCCCTTTCCTATTTGGAAAGAAATCCGTAGACATATTATGGGGAAACTACAGAACACCGAAGACAAAGGGAACATCTTAAAAGTAGCTGGAGAGGAAACCAGATTACATTCAAAGGTGTGACAGTTGACTTTTAATAGTAATAATGAGATCCAGAAGCTAGTGAAATGATATCTTCAATGTTCTGAGAGAAAATAACTATCAACCTAGACTTGTATATCCAGAGAAATCATGGTTCAAGAATGAGGATGAAATAAATTTTCAACAAAATAAAAACTGAGATAATTAATCACATATAGAGTCTCACTAAAAGAACTTCTAAAGACTGTACTTCAAGAGGAGGTAAAACAGATCTGAGATATAAAAAGGAAGGGTGAAAAATGAAATTAGCAAAACACGTGGATAAATCTAAACAAACATTGATGTATAAACAAAATTATAATATTAAAATTGTTGAATTAAAAATAAGATATGTCTAAAACATAGGACAAAAAATATATACAAGCCAGGGAGAAGATATTTGGAGTTTAAGAATATCAAGTTTCTTTTATTGACTAGAAGGGTAAAATTATTTGATTTGTAAAATTAAATATGAATGTTGTGATTTCTAGGGCAACCACTGAAAATAAAAATTCTTATATAATATCTATACTAGTAGAAAGGATAAATGGAATGAGAAAAATATACTTCAAGTAATCTATAGATAATATAAATTAAAGCAAGTATTACTGTAACAAAAATATAAACATGTAAATATTGCAGTAATTACAATGAATATGAGTAGACTAAACGCTATAGTTTAATAAAAAATATTGTCAGATTAAATTTTAAAAATTACGTAACATATGCATAGCATGCATATATGTATATACAGTACCTATATTATGTATATAGCATATATATATAGCAAATACTTAAATACACATAACGTTTAAAAATAGCATATATGCTACACAGACGCGTCTTACCTTAAGCATATGGACACAGAAAGGTTGAAAGTCAAATGGTAGAAAAATATATCCCATGTTAATATTAACCAAAAGAAATTTGATAGCAGACGAAATAGACTTGAAGGCAAAAGCATTTCTAGAGGTTAAGGGGGTCATAAAAAACCTTCAAATCAGTGAGGAAAAGAATAACAGCCTAAAAGAAAATTGGGCAATATACATAAATAGGCACATCAGAAAAAAGGAACCAAAAAAGGCAAAGAAACCTATGAAAAGATGCTTAACCTTACTAGTAATCAGAAAAATTCAAATTGAAATCATAGTAAGATATCCATTTATGTGTACCAGTTCAGCAAAAATTTAAAATTTTCATGATACCAAGCGTTGGTAAGATTGTGAAGTAAAGGAAACTTTTACACAATGCTGGTGGAGTTTAAATTGGTACAATCACTTTGAGAAACAATTTAACAGTATCTTGCAAAGCTCAAAATGCTCATACCATTCGCCCGGCAATTTCATTCCTAGATACACGCCCTACAGAAGACTTTCCAAAATTTTTGGCCAAGGTCACAGTAAGAAATACATTTTATATCATAATCCAGAAAATAAACACATATATACTTACATATACACACACATACATATATGCACACACACATATATATGTTTATTGACATTTTCTATTCTATTTCATCTTTTTTTTAATGTTTCTCACAACACATCAATGGGTCATGACCCACAGTTTTAAAAACTCCACCCTATGGAAACTCTTGTACACATTTGTCAGGCCAGGCCATATGCACAAGAATGGCATAGCTGCATTTTTTATAACATTATAAACTGACAGAACATAAGTGCTCATCAATAAGAAAATAGGTACATTATAGGAAGATACAATAGTGAAGGTGAATGTAATGGTATTCACATGAACATGGATAGATTTCACAAAAAATGTAGAGGTAAAAGAGTCACAAAGAATACATACAGTATGATTTCCATTGCTAAAGCACTCAAAAACAAAAAAATTAGAAAATATATTACTTAGGGACACATCTAAGTGCAGTAAAACCATAAAGTAAAGCAAGTGAATGAAAAACGCGAGACAAGAATGCTCTCATCCTTAAACTGGGTGATGAAAACATGGATACTCTTTTCATTTTTGTTTAAACCATACATATGCATTATAGAGTCTCTCGATATGTATGATATTTTCACATTAAAAAAAATCCCTCAAGTCTATGTAGGTATCAAGATACCACGCCACAGTGAACAAAGCATTCTAAAAAGGAGGGGGGTTTCTGCACAGTTACAGTCACGCGCCGCATAAAGACGTTTTGGTCAACAATGGACCACACATACAACAATGGTCCCATAAGATTAGTACCATATAGCCTAGGTGTGTAGTAGACTATACCACGTAGGTTCACATAAGTACACTCCTTGATGTTTGCACAATGACAGAATCACCTAACAACACATTTCTCAGAATGTATCCCCGTCGTTAAGTGACGCATGAGTGTAATAGGTGATTGAAAATAGCATGTCAAGGCACACAAAACAGCTTCTTCCCACTCCAAAAATCTCTGGGTCAAATGTGGGATTACTCTGATGTGAATCTCTCTTTTGTAGCTAGATTATGGAAATTTGCTAAACTAGGGGTGATTTTTAAATGACTATGTGGCAACTGTCAATACCCATCAGATCAAAGATCACTAGGAACCCACCTATGGTTGAACATGTTGAGAGTTTTGCTCACTGCAGTGAAGGAAAACACATGCCATGAAGAACCATGGGGAGCCTCAGGAAGAGGGCATTTGAAAGGATATAAGATTTGGGCTGATGTTAGGTAATTTTAGGGAGAGTTCAAGGGAGCAGGGATTTGCTCTAGATCAGGTGATGTCAGGAAGTGGGGACAATGCTATGATTGGTATCCTAGCAAGTTTTATCCAGAAGTAGGGCAGACTAGAACAAGACTAAAGCTGTAATTGGTAAGGAAGCAGCAAGCCATTCGCATTAGCCAGGAAAGGGGGATGTTTGGTAGTTTGCGGCTTGAACGGTCATCGTGTTTTTGTCTATGCTTAGGCAAGATTATGAAGTGTTCTTATTTTGTCGTCATGGTTGCAGAGTGATCTTACAGGATGCTGGTGCTCTGAGATCGTTTATGTCCTACAGTAGAACACCATGGCCTGCCTGTGAGTGCCAGGTCAGCTCCTAACAACATCAAGGCCTACATGTCAGTATCAGATCAGTTTTTCTCTTTCTCATAACAAAGAGTTATACATTCCCTCTTGCATTTTCTCCATATATGTTCCAACCATTGGCACTATCTTCTTTCAAGTTTATTGACAGACTCATATTTCAACCATTTTGGTTATATTTCATCTATCTCAGTAATCATTACCAATTCATCAAAAACAAAAACATCAGCTTCTTCCTTCTTTGAAAAGACAAAGACCGGGTGGCCCAGTGGCACAGTGGTTAAGTTTGTATGCTCCTAAGTTTGCACTTAGGCAGCCCAGAGTTCGCCGGTTTGGATCTTGGGTGCGGACCTACACACTGCTTATAAAGCCACTCTGTGGCAGGCATCCCACATATAACATAGAGGAAGATGGGCACGGATGTTAGCTAGGAGCCAATCTTCCTCAGCAAAAAAAAGAGAAGGATTGGCAGCAGATGTTAGCTCAGGGCTAATCTTCCTCAAAAAAAAAAAAGACTCTCACAAGGACATATAGTAGCTTGAAATGTCATAACATGGCATGAATATAAGATCAGCTCATCAATACTATATTAGAAATATTCGTTTTTTGGTTCCCTGCCATGTCACTTTTATCTTTTGGGTCTTTGTGAGTTCAACTGGGGTGCTAATTAGGAAAAATGATTACTATGACTGTTTTTGTGTTGGATGGCAACTGCCTCAGCTAACATAATCATGTGGAATTTTGTAGGTCTCATTAAGATGGCAAAATGAACTAACTGGCTGCGTCAGGGTCCCTTTCATTCTGTTTCTACAGAATTAGTTTTAAAACTCGACCTGCAGCAACCAACTTGTGAGAATTAGAAGGGGCTGGAGAAAATGTCAAGGGCTGCTGAGCCCATTGTAACAGGTAGCCTCCCTCCATCAGTCCTTGCTGTAATCGTTTCAGTGCTACAGCAATAAAATCTCTTTACTTTTACCCAATCCAAGGTAAATGACAATAAAGGTTGTGCTTCCAGCTGATTAGAGAATGAGTCACTTTCTGACTCATCTCATCTCTTAGAGGTCAGGGTGGGAATTTCAATTTTATGGTCTATTAAACATGGAGACAGCCCAGTGGTGCTGCAGCATCCTCTCACAACAAACAAAGGGTGTTCACTGCCAATGAAACATCATTCATGCTTCCTCTTAGAAAACCACTCCATGAACAGCAAGCAAGATACTTCCATTACCGACATACAGTTCAAGTCTCTGAGATCACACAGACTAGTAGCTGGAATACTGGAAAAGTAATGGTCTTTGTTTTCAGCTTTAAAAATGAGGAGAGATTTTGGTATGTCAAATTAAATACTCATCATGTAAATTTCCAGCTTTCCCAGAAGGATATAATTATAAGTTGTTGTCATAGAGGTATAAGAATCACACATTGAAAGCTCTGTTTCTTCCTCAGGTCATTTTAATGCATGAAGACAGAATTTACTCTACTAATGAGACAATAATGTAATAAACTCATCTTCCTCCTCAGACTATGAAACCACTGAGGGTAGTCCATGTTTTATTCATCTTTGCATCCTTATCCCCTAGTATAATGACAGGTTATCAATAAGTGTTGTAGGAGGAATGGATGGATGGGTCGATGGATGGATTAATTGGATAGGTGGATGGTTGGGTTTATTAAGTTATTGTTTACCAATAAAAGAAGTACAAGTGATTCAGAAGTTCTGTATTGATGCATTAACATCTCCTAAGGAAGACACAGAACTTTCAATTTGTTATTATTTATTATACCTTTCTAACAACAACTTGTCTTATAGTTATATTTTCCATGACAGCTGGAAATTTATTCTGTTCAGAGGGCAAATATATTTGGCATGGCTCATGTTTTTTTTAACCTCATGCTCCTGACAGAAGAAAATCACATTTGTTCCATATTTTGCTTAAGCCTGAAATGCTTTAAGTGGAACCCTACCATCTATTTATTCATTCGTTCATACATACATCCATTCATTTGCTTATTCATCCATCCATCTAATCATTTAACAAATATTCACTGAGTACTTACTGTAGGCATTCTTTTAGGCACTAGAAGTATATCAGTAAATATTATAGATAAAAACCCCTGCCCTCATGGTTATGAAGCTTATATTCTAGTGGAGGAAGAAAGATAATAAACAAGATAAATAAGATATAAAGCATATAAGTACTAAGGGGAAGAAATACAGGAAGGAGTTGTATTTGTTTGGGCAGGCTAGCTTCTATAACAAACAACTTCCAAATTCCATTGACTGAACACATTAAAAGTTTATCTCTCATTAATATAACTAATGTTGACATGACAAGATTTAGGGGAAAGTTTGTGTGAGTCAGACCTACAGTTACCATCCATACTGAGTAGCAGACAAGTTGACGGCAAAATTTTCAATTAGTAATGTGTGAATACACAAGCCCCTTGGGTTCTGTATTGAAAAGCATGCTTCAGTAATTACAAGTGGCATTTAGAAATTAAATATAAAATTCCTCTCCCCACACAGATGCTTGAGGCAACTCCCGATTGATTGAAGGGCTCATGAGTCACAGTCCCTGGTTACCTTTGTCTGAGCAAATGACGGTGCAGGGTATAGAAAAGAGGGTGAACAGTAATGGAATAAAACAATGGAAATTATTAAATACTAGGAATCAAATAAAATAATATTGCATAAGAACTGGAGAAACAGTTATTGCGAAATTCCTTACAAGTCTTTAGACCCTGCAATTAGAAGGCCAGTCATTCATTAAAACTCTATTTCCTTCTTCATTGCCCTGAAATGGCTGCCTTGCCTTGGCTGAGTCTGGTGGTAAAAGAGCTAGGTGGAGAAACAAACAAAAATCTTTGATACATATTCAAACTCTACTAACACACATTCTAATCTCTTAGTGTTCTTATTTACACTATCTATAAAATATAAAATCAATTGCCTCTCTTACCTAACAGGTGTATTTTGAGACCTTGAAAGACTATTCCCTAGGAGTAAATATGATCCAAAAATAGATCAGCACTCACAGAGAATGAGGCTTCAATTTTGCAATTATCTCAATCTCTGATTCGATTAAGGTAATCTTGAATATCTAGTGGCACTGTCCTATTTCCCTACTAGAAGAAAAAGCATTCATTCTCACTAGATACCTATTATTATAGAGTCTCACTAAGCTTTACAATTTTTCAAATACTTTGTCCATCAACAAAAATTATCAGGTTTATGAGAAAACAAGATGTGACCAAAACCAAGAGCAAGAGAAAAACAACAGAATCAGTCTCATAGGGGACTCAGATAATGGAGCTACAATTCATAGACTTTAAATAATTACAGATGATTTATTCAAGAAATTACAAGAAGAGTGAGAAGGTTAGCAGAAAGTTAGAAAAATAACAGAAGGTGAAAATTCTAAAATTGAAAAATACAACTGAATTTATGAATTAAATAGATGAAATAAACTATGAATTAAATAGACACAGCTAAAGACAAGATTAGTGAATTGAAAGACAGGTCAGACAAAAATATATAAAATGAATTCAGAGATATAAAAAGATAGAAAATATAGAAAGGAATATTTATAAGAGATATATGAAAGATGTTGATTAGAACTAAAATACATATTTGGACTACCTGGGGTAGAGGAGAGAGAGAGAATGGAGGAAAAAGCAATATGTGGATAGAGATTATATAAGAAATTATTTTTATCGCTATTCTGTTTACAAAGTTAAATAAGTTTCGAGTGTCACGGCCCCATACCATTTCTCCCATAATCAAACATGACAAAAGACATCAAAGGTGCAGATTTAAGACACTCTGGAAACCCCAAGATGGATAAATACAAAGAAAATTAGACCTACACATGTTATAGTAACTGCTGAAAATCTAACATAAAAGTGGAAAATATTAAAAGTAGTCAAAAGATATCATTACATTCAAAGGAGAAGTGATATATTGACACCGGATTTTTTAACAGAAACACTGGAAACCAGAAGCCAATGGAGTATCTTCAAATTACTAAAAGTTAATAACTTCTAACCTAGAATTCAATAACCAGCAGAAACATGTTTCAAAATTAAGAGTGAAATAAAGCCATGCTAAGGAAAAGAAAAATTGAGAGCATTTACCACTAGCAGAACTACACTAAAGGAAATACGAAAGGGTACCCTTTAGGCTGAAGGAAAATTATCCCAGATAGAACCATAGAGATATAGTAATAAGAAATATAGAGCAATGGAAAGGGTAACTACATAGTAAATCTAAGTGAATATTGACTACAAAATAGCAATAATAATATCTTCAGAGACTAAGTATGTTAGACTGAATGTTTGTGTCCCGCTTTAATTCATATGTTGAAATGTAATCCCGAATGTGATGGTATTTGGAGGTGGAGCTTTCGGGAGGTGACTATTGCCCTTATAAAAGAGATCCCAGAGGGGCCAGCCCAGTGGCATAGTGGTTAAGTTTGAACACTCTGCTTTGGTAGCCCAGGGTTTGCAGGTTTGGATCCCGGGCACAGATCTAGTACCCCTTGTCAAGCCACACTGAGGCAGCATCCCACACAGAAAATCGAGGAATACTGGCACAGATGTTAGCTCAGTGACAATCTTCCTCAAGAAAAAAGAGGAAGACTGGCAACAGATGTTAGATTAGGGCCAATCTCCCTCACACACAAAAAAAGAGAGAGACCCCAGAGAACTTGCTTGCCCCTTCTGCCATAGGATGACACAGTGAGAAGACAGCTGTCTATGAACCAGGAAGCAGGCTCTGACTAGACAAAAATCTGCCAGAACCTTGATCTTAGACATTCTAGCGTCCAGAACTATGAGAAATAAATTTCTGTTTTTATAGGCCACCCAGTCTATGGTATTCTGTTATAGCTGCCTGAATGCACTAAGGCAAAGTATATATATATATACTAAATACTATATATAGTATATACACTATTTATATATATATATAGTAAATATATATATAAATAGTAAATACTATATATATAGTATATAGTAAATACTATATATATATGTATATATCTCTATAAGTATAAATACTTATGTGTGTGTATATAGATAGACATACAGATATTTAAAATATACAACATTAGCACTAGGAGGGGAGTAAAGGGAATCAAAGGATTTTAAGGTCCTGGTATTATCTTGGAAGTGCCAAAAGTACTAATTTATATTAGACTTTAATAAGTCAAGAATGTGTGTTGAAATCTCTAGAGTAATCATTAGATGAGTGATTAAAAAAATGTATAAATAACAGAAGAGATAAATAGAAAAAATACTTAGACAACTTAAATGAAGGCAAATAAGTAGAAGGTAAAGAACAGATTAGATGGGACAAGGAGCAAGTAAATAGGTGGTAGGTTTTAAGTAAAATACTTGAGTAATTTCATTACTACAAATGGAAAAAATATCCTACTTGAATGACAATAATTGTTGGACAGGATTTAAAACACACACACAACTATGTGCTGTTTAAAAGAGATACACCTTAAATATAAAGAAACGAAGGGGCTGGCCCCATGGCCGAGTGGTTCAGTTCGCGCGCTCCACTGCAGGCAGCCCACTGTTTCATCGGTTCGAATCCTGGGCGTGTAAAGGGCACTGCTTGTCAGGCCATGCTGAGGCAGCGTCCCACATGCCACAACTAGAAGGACCCACAACTAAGAATATACAACTATGTACCAGGGGGCTTTGGGAAGAAAAAGGAAAAAAATAAAATCTTTAAAAAAAAAAAAGAGAAAGAAACGGAAAGGTTGAAAGTAAAAGGATAAAAAAGCATTTACCAAGCATATACTAACCAAAAGAAAGCTGATGCAGCTATACTAATACAAACAAGGTAAACTTTAAGAAAAATATCATAACTAGAGATAAGGAGGGACTTTTCATAATGATAAAGGTTTCTGTACATCGATAAAACAATCTGAAATATTTAAGCACTCACGACTATAATTTCAACATACATAAAGCAAATATTATCAGAACTAAAAGGATAAATAGAAAATTCACAATTATTGAGTTTAGTACATACCTCAATATCAGATAGACTATATAGATTTAAAAAATCAGTAAAGATATGGGTGATTTGGACAATCCAATTAACGAACATCATTAATAGACATATCTAGGATACTCAAATCAACACTGCAGAACTCATTTTTTTCCTAGGATATAGGAAACATTTAACAAAATTGACCATCCACTAGGTCGAATTTCAAAGATTGAAATCATACAGAGTTATGCTCTCTGACTACAGTGGAATTAAGCTAGAAATCAATATCAAAAAGAGATACAGAAAATCCTCATGAAATTAGAAATTAAGAAAGATAATTATAAATAGCTCATGGTTAAATAAAAAGATGATGAAAATTAGAAAATGTAATGAAACGAATATCATAAAAGTAACTGATAGAAGAATGTGTGGGATGCAGCGAAAACATGGAAATTCATGTCCTTAAATGCATACGTTAGAAAAGAACAAAGGCTGGAGAATCAAGTATCTAAACATCAGAATCAAAAAATTGTTAATGAGAAATAAATTAAATCCAAAGAAGGTAAAAGGAAAAAAACAAAGAACAAGGCAGAAATCAATACAATTGAAAACAAAAATGTAATATGGCAGGAAAAAAGATATAAGTATTAGAAGAGAAGAAATAAAGTAGTCATTCTTCACAGATGACATGGTTACATATAAAGAAAATCTGAAAGCCTCCACAGACATTGTTATAATTAATGAGTGAATTTAACAAGATTGCTGAATACAAGATCAGACTACCCAAATCAATTGCATTTCTACATATCAAACAACAAACAATTGGAAAATACCATTTTAAAAAGGATACTATTTATAATAACATAAAAATACCTTGAATAAATCTAATAATATATAAGACTCATACCAGGAAAGTATAAAATATTATTGAGATAAATTAAAGGCAAATAAATGGAGGGGCACATAGTGTTTGTGGATTGAGAGACTAAATATTGAAAGACACCAATTCTCCCCAAAAGTATCTACTGATATAATACAATTTCTATAAAAATGCCAGTAGGGTTCTGTGGAAATTGTTAAGCTGATTCTAAAATCTATATGAAAATACCAAGGGCCAATAATAGCCAGGGCATTTTGAACAAAAAGAACAAAGTGGCAATTCTACTGGATATAAAATTTTATTATAAAACTACAATAATTAAAATAATGTGGCAGTGGGCCAACCTCAGTGGCCTAGTGGTTAAGTTGAGCATGCTCCACTTCGGTGGCCTGGTTTCAGTTCTTGGGCATGGACCTACACCACTTGTCTATCAGTGGCCACTCTGTGAGGGTGGCTCACATACCAAATAGAGGAAGACTGGAAAGAGATTTTAGCTCAGGGTCAATCTTCCTCAGCAAATAATAATAATAATAATAATGTGGCATTGGCACAATATTAGACACATAATAGAGTGATCAGAAATGATACTTGATTTGTGAAGGTGACACTGTAGGGCAGTAGAAAATGATGATCGTTTCAATGACGGTTGCTGGGTCAAGTGGATTTCCATACTAAAATATAAAAACAAATCCCTTGGTGTTCCTCTAAGATCTGGAACAAGACAAGGACACCCACTCTCACTCTTAGTCAACACAGTAGTGAAGTCCTATCCACAGCAGTCAGACAAGAAAGAGAAATACAGGTCATCCAAATTGGAGATGAAGAAGTAAAACTGTCACTATCTGCAGATGACATGATACTATATATAGAAAACCCTAAAGATTCTACCAAAAAAACTATTGGAATAAGTGAATTCAGTAAACTTGCAGGATACAAAATAAATTTACGGAAATCAGTTTTGTTTCTATACACTAAAAAGAAACTATTAGAAAGGGAAATTAAGAAAACAACCCCATTTACAATTACATCAAAAAGAATGAAATACCTAGGAATAAATTTAACCAAGGAGGTAAAAGACCTGTACACTAAAAACTATGACATCGATGGAAGAAATCGAAGATGACACAAATAAATGGAAAGATATACTGTACTCATGGTTTGGAAGAATTAATATTGTTAAAATGTCCATAGTACCCAAAGCAATCTACAGATTCAGTGCAATCCTTGTTAAAATACCAATGGCATTTTTCACAGAACTGGAACAAATAATCCTAAAATTTGTGTGGAGCCACATAGGACCCTGAAAAGCCAAAGCAATCTTGAGGAAGAACAAAGCTGGAGGCAACACGCTCCCTGGTTCAAGAGTATATTACAAAGCTATAGTAATCCAAACTGTATGGTACTGGCACAAAAACAGACACACAGATCAAAGAAACAGGATAGAAAACTCAGAAATAAACCCATACCTGTATGCTCAATTAATCTACAACAAAAGAGGCAAAACATACAATGGAGAAAAGACAGTCCCTTCAATAAACAGTGTTGGGAAAACTAGACAGATACATGCAAAAGAATGAAATTGGACCACTTTCTTACACCATATACAAAAATAAACTTAAAATGGATTAAAGACCCAAATGTAAGACCTGAAACCATAAAACTCCTAGAAGAAAGAGTAGGTAGTAAACTCTCTGACATTAGTCTTAGCAAAATTTCTTTTTGATATGTCTCCTCAGGCAAGGGCAACAAAAGCAAAACTAAACAAATGGGACTACATCAATATAAAAAGCTTTTGCACAGTGAAAGAAACCATCAACAAAACAAAAAGGCAACCTATTGAATGGTAGAAAATATTTGCAAATCATATATCTGATAGGGGTTAATATCCAAAATATACAAAAAACTCACACAACTCAACATCAGTAAAACAAACAATATGACTTTAAAAATGGGCAAAGGACCTGAATAGACATTTTCCGAAAGAGGATACACAGACAGCCAACAGACACATGAAAAGATGCCCAACATCGCTAATGATCAGGAAAACTCAAATCAAAACTACAAGATATCACCTTACATCTTTCAGAATGGCTATTATCAAAAAGACAAGAAATAAGTGTTGGAGAGGATGTGGAGAAAAGAGAACGCTTGTGTACTGTTGGTGGGAATATAAACTGATGCAGCCACTATGGAAAACATTATGGAAATTCCTCAAAAAGTTAAAAATAGTGTTACCATATGATCCAGCTATTCCACTGCTGGGTATTTATCTGAAGAAAACAGAAACACTATTTCAAAAAGACATATGCACCCCTATATTCATTGCAGGATTATTTACAATAGCCAAAATATGGAAACAATCTAAGTGTCTGTAGATGAATGGATAAAAAAGTTGTGAGATACACACACACACAAACACACAGCAATATTGGCCATAAAAAATAATGAAATCTTGCCATTTGCCACAACATGGATGGATCAGAGAATATTATGCTAAGTGTAATAAGTCAGACAGAGAAAGAATACCATATGATTTCACTTATTCATAGAATCTAAAAACACAAATGAACAAACAAAACCAAACAGAAACAGACTCATAGATACAGAGAACAAACTGGTGGTTGCCAGTGGGGAGGGAGGTGGAGGGAAGGGCAAAATAGGTGAAGGGGATTACGAGGTACAAACTTCCAGTCACAAAATAAATAAGTCATGGGGGTGTAATATACGGCAAAGGTAATATAGTCAGTAATGTTGCAATAACTTTGTTTGGTGACAGATGGTTACTAGTCTAATCAGGGGGATCATTTCGTGATGTATATAAATGTGAAATCACTATGCTGTACACCTGAAATGAATACAATATTGTATGTCAACAATACTTTAAAAAAATGAACCCCTAACTCAGCACACACAAAAATCAGTTCCAGGTAGATTTTAAATCTAAAGGCAAAAGTTAAAACAATAATTATAGAGGATCACATAGGAGAATATTTTCATGTTTTAGGAGTTAGGGAAAGTTTTCTTTAACAGAATACAGAAAAAAAAATCCCACTTATGCAGGAAAATACAAACAAATTGAGTTACTAGAAATTAGAGGTTTCTGTTCATCACACAGCACCAGTAAGAGAAGGAAAAGGCAAGTCAGAAGGTAAAAGAAAGTATCTGCAACACGAGTAACCAACATGATTTGTCTGCAGCATACACAAAGATCTCCTTCGATTAGTAAAAGACACACAATCCAATAGAAAAATAGGCAAGTGACCTAAACTAGACTTCACAAAAAGGGATACTGAAATGGTCAATAAACATATGAAAATATTCTCATTTTCCTTAATACAGAAAAGGCAAGTTAAATCCACTCCACACCCAGTAAAATTACAAAAATGGGAAAAAAACAGTGTTGGTAAAAATGTAAAGCAACTGCAATGCTCAGGCCTTGCTGGTGAGAGGGTAACTTGGCATGACCACTTTGGAAACCTATTCGGCATCATCTACCGAAACTGGACATATCCGTATACTCTGACCCAGCAATTTTACTCCTATGTATACATCCAACAGACATATATACTCATGTGCACCAAGAGACATGCACAAGAATATTTATAATAACATTATTTGTAGGAGGTAAAAACTGAAAACATCCCAGATATCCAGAGATAGAATGGTATATAAATCTTTATATGTTTATAAAAAGTAGTATCATAAAACAATGAAAATGAAAAGATGGTTGCTATATGCAACAGAAATGGATGTCTCACAAATATGTTATCCAAAAGAAGTTATAAACAAACACATACTGTATGATTCAATTTATATAAAGTATAAAAACGTCAAAGCCAAACTATGGTGTTAACAGGATAGTGGTCCTATTTGGGGAGTTTAAAGGGAGTGGTGATTGGCAGGAGGAACGAGAAAGGCTTCTGGGGTGTTAGTAATGTTCTATTTCTTCACCTGAGTGATCGTTACATAGAAATTGTGATCATTAGCCAAGCTGTACACCAGTGCTTCTCAACCAGGGGCGACTTTTGCTCCTCAGGGAACATTTAGCAATGTCTGGAGAAATTTTTCACCGTCACAACTAGAAACGGGGATGGGTACGACCATAGAGGCCAGGGATGCTGCTAAACATTCTACAGTGCAAAGGACAGTCCCTCCCTCCCCAAGAAAGAATCATATTGCCCAAAATACTGGTAATGCTGAAATTGAGAAATCTTGTTGTACACTTGTTACTTGTGTATGTATGTGTATGTCATTTTGTGTAAGTTGACTCTAGATAAAAACAAAAGGCCATGTGCATATGTGTCTACAAAAAAACAAAGATGCTAGTCTCCTTCCAAGTTTTTCTATTTCTATTTCTTTGCTTCTCGTTAATTCGATTTGTTGTCTTCTAGTGGTCACTAACAGCTGAGAAGGACAAATGCTCCTGCAAAATTAAAATTGAGGAAATTCTGTCCATTAATTTATTATTTCCTCTGTGACTCATTATTTGACTATATTGGAAGAGCTTTTATATCCAACTCTGAAATGCCAAATTAAGGGGAGAATTGGAGAAACCCATTACTCCACAGTGAGACAAACTTTCTAAGTGTCCAGGGTCTAAAATAGCAACTTTTACATTACTTACTTGAGTCACAGATGTATCGTGTGACTTTTAAGTAGAAAGCAAAATGCATTGTTGATACTATTTCTGGATAGGTATATGGAGAAATATCCAAAGTAAATAATTTTATTTCATGGGAAAAAATAAGAAGATATCCAGCATTATTTTTGCATCCTGATTTGCAGATGACTAAACTCAGTTTAGAAAATGAATACAAATACAGACAAAGGCTATGTTTGCAACCCATATATCAATGATTCCATCAGTCTTCATTCCCCCAGATATGGCAAAGGATGTTTGCTAATTATTGGAAAGAAGTACTAAAAGGAATTTATGTATGTGGGACAAAGAACTGAAGATGGTTGCTTAAGTAAATCAAAGTAATGTATCCAAAGAAAGTAAGACAACAACTTAAGAGGTTCATTTATTTAGAACTGCTTATCTCAATCCAGTGTTGAAACATAATATGAATTACTCAGTTCAGTATCACTTTTACGAAAAAGTACAGGAAAAATAACATTGGTTAAATCATGCAATCACTGACTATAGGAGTCCTCGAGAGAACACAGTAGTACTCATTCAGACCAGTTGGAAATGGAAGGTCATTCACTCTTACTACTAAACTATGCACTTTTTCTCCTAAGATAGCCTCTTAACTCCTATAAGAGGATGAGTTTGTGAGGGTGAAAGACAAACTAAACCCAACCAACCAAACGAACCAACCTGAAGTGATGCTAGCATCCCCCATGCCAACCACAGGAAAGAGAGATCAACCCAAATTTGCCTTGAGATGAGATTATTAGGCACCTCCTAGAGTAGAAGAGATGAAGAGATCTTGAAAACATACTAGTTGATCCAGGGGGAGATTTCTCAAAAGGATGAAGTTTGGTAGGCCCCAGGCATAGTGGAGACCCTATCATGCTTAGACTCCAATTTAACTGAACTTACAAAACAATGATTCTTGATTTGCACCCAAGTTGGCAGAGTGAAACCCATGGCCACTAGGTTCCCACAGGCTACACATACAGGTGAATGAGAAGGTTCTCGCCCTTTGCCCTTTCTCAAGAACTAGGTTTAGAGGAAATTCAGGAACTACTCCAGCTTTGCTCCTCGGCTGCTGTGGAGAGCAGGCTGGATATTTCATACTCATCATGCCAGTCACTCCAAATGTTTAAGAATGTCTCAGAGGAATTGTCTGCCTTCTGAGAAGCCATGTGGAGCCAAGTGGGGCTCTAAAAGAAGAAAGCTTGTGGGTAGTTTTCAAACACAGAAAGAGCCCTCGTTCTGTAAGGCTTCCCATTTTACTATGTTTTATAGTTTTTAAAAATAAAAACACTGTTCTCTCTGTCTTTGTCTGTATCTCTCTCTCACACAAACACACACACACACACCCCAGAGCCCTGCCAAGGCATTGTTGAGCCTGTGGTTGGGCTATACTTTTAATCCCATTTCTATCCGTAAATTTTAAGTACGCTTTTTTCTTTCCCCACTCCAATCCCTTCAGCCATCAAATCTGGCTTTCCACGCAAAGGCAAGAAACTCACGCGACTTTGGCACAGACAGTGCACTTCCAGCTGCCATCAAGTCCTGAGACCCGACACTCGTTGCACACTCTCAGCGAGCAGGCCTGGCATGGGTCTCCCCGGTCAAATATTAAGCCCAGGTGTCTGTGGCAGTGAACACAGACTCTGCTGCTCTCTTGTTGAGTCTTCCCACTTCTACGTTTTGCTTCTAAGAGTTCATTTTTCAGCTTCCTGGAAGGAGAGAAAAAAATCACTTGATAAAAAAACAACAGAGGAGCAGAGCTATCTTTATTCAAGGGATGGTTTTCATTCGGAAGAATATTTGAAAGAATCAAGGAGTCAGAGCCCAATGCTTTCAGAAAACACAATTTCTCCCTCTACAATCCACAATCCTTTGACATCAGTAGTTGAAAAATACAATGTTTTTTAACTTTGAATTTTGACATTCTCCACTAGTACTAGGACTTTGCTATTAGTATTTATTCACCTTCTACTCTAATTTCTCCAGGATATCTTTGACACCATAACACTGGAGTACAACGGCAGTCTAGAGGTATGCACAACAGCATGTTCTTCACTTGCCTAGATGTACTACGTGAGGCAAGAGTGTGAAATCAAACTTGGCAATATGGGAACTTTCCTTAAGTGATCGAATGAGGAGTTTACTACAAACACATTGACTGCCATTTCAGCATCCAAATGCTTCTGCTTAGCGCTTGAGGGTTTCCAACGATTTCCACTGACCTATGGGCTTTGCTGTCAGACATCGCCATGTTTGAATCTAGGTTCCATCATGAATTAGCTGTCCAATCTTAGGCAATGATTTACCCACTTAATCTTAGTCCAAATGGAATAATACTCTTTTTCTAAAAATAAGAATAATAATATTCTTAGATGACTTTTTAAGATTAAATGAGATAAATATATGTAAAGTTACCAGCATGGTTCCTGGCACATAGGTACTAAATAAATGCTATTTCCATGTCCCTTCTTAAACTACCTGATATGTAATCTATTTATACACACCTTAAGAAAATAGCTATTCAAAGTGTGGTCCTTGTTCTAGGAACAGCAGCATCATTTGAGAGTTTGCTAGAAATGCAGAATCTTAGGCCCCACCTGAGACCTACTGGATCAGATTCTGCATTTTCACAAAATCTCCAGGTGATTAGAGTTTGAAAAACAAAGGTTTTTTTAGAACATTTGTTCTCAAATTTGGCTATACGCTGGAATCACCCGGGAAGATTTTAAAAAATAGTGATTCCCAAGTCTCACCCCCACAGATTCTGATGTAATTAGTTTGGAATGTGGCCTACACAATGATATTTTTTAAAGCTTTCCTATTTATTCTAATATACTGCCAAATTTGGAAAACACTACTCTAGAAAACAGGTTCATTCCTGCTTAAATGCTTCACAGACATGCCATTCCTTTATGTTATCCATCTCCAATCCCTTCTTCAACACAACATTTCTATGTTCCAGAAAAAATAAACATCGCAGAATCATCCCACACATCTCATGCCATCTCCTTTTACATTTGTGGTGCTGTGCATAGTTACACCCAACTGGACCAGCCTCTCCTCAAAGGCAGGAACATAGTTTCTTGTACATACTGCTCAGGATCCAATTTCATGCTAGATTATAAGATACTTAAATGTTTTTATTACTATTTATTATCTCTTTTGGGCCTTCAAACTAACTTGTGATGTATTATGACTCTCACTTTAAAGACAGTAAGCAGTATAGATAAAACCAGAAACCAGGTCTTTTATTTCCTATCTTAATGTGAGATTCATAAATGGAGAATTTAAAAAGTGAGGACTAAGGTTTCCAAACTTTTGATTAATTGTCTCCTTCATTCATCCAATAAGCATCTATTGAGTGCCTACTGTGTGCTAGGCATTCTGGTATTCAGAGGCGAACATGAGTCAAAACTGGACACCTAAGGATTCCTATTATCATTGATGTTAGTCAAGAAGAGGACAAATGACGTAAAATGATGCACGTTTTGCAACAGGCAGCCATACAGAGCACTCTTAAGTCCTCGCTTTCTTATCCTTCTAAATACAAATGACAAAAATCCACAACACATGTTTTCCTAATCCCTGATTTAGAGCTTACAAAGAACCTTCTGTCCTGTATTTTCATGAACAACCGGCTCATGAAATTGAGTGTAAGAAAAGCTCCACACAATTTACTTTTGAAAACTTGTAAAAGCTGCAAGCTTTCAAATAACAGAACGAGTTCTCATTTGAAGACCCCAATTGTATTATTTGGAGAATCACAACAGACATTTGAATACCTCAGAGCACAGGATAAAGAAAATGTTGCCTGTTAAAAATTTATAACAACTCATGCAACAATGATAAAGAAACAAAGTGATCAAAATGAGTAGAACAAAGATAGCAATCCTAGACAGCAGTCCTATTCCAGTAGGCTGCTGGGCCAAAGAGTAATAAACTGAGAAAACAGGGTATTCCAGCATATTTCAGAGGCAAATTCTCTTCTGGAAAACATTTCTATGATCAGGTGCCTGAAGTTTAACCACTTAGCAGCTCCTTAAAGTAGAGTGGGCGAGACCACTTGAAGAAATTACAGCCATAAAGTCAAATATTTATATTGCATCTTTTTGTGCTCTACTGACAGGACTGACTTAGCAATCAAGTTGCACCTAGTTCACAGTGCTAGAGTCTGAAAAGACTTGGGGCTCTGTATAAATCAGGCCACAGGAAAGCAAGAATTTAAAGGTCCAAACACACTGGTTGGGGAACTTCTAAGGCAATTGGTGCTAACTGTTTCACATATTCTGAGAGCTATCTCTGAGACACGTGGGAAAAGCTGGGAAGAATTCCCTAGGCTGGCACAAAATATTAAGCAGCTTACTGATTTTTCAAATCTCTCTTACAAATTGGCCTAATTCAATCACGTCTAGGATAATTCACATTAAGTGGACACAGCCGTTTTCAGACACTCAAGAAGAGGAGAAAGGGTAACAGGAGGGTAATTGCAACAAGGAAAAGAAAGTGTGCAATTGGAGAATTAGTACCAAGCAGAAAGGGAAGCATAGGGAACTAGGAGAGAGGAAAAGGATGGGAGATGTCTCTTTTCTCTGCTTTACTAGCCAGCACTTACAAAGCAAGGTGGACCTCATTTGGTTCCTGCATTGCTGGCCTAGTCTCAGGAAAGTGTCTGAAAAAGGTGAGTTTCTGGGCTAAGTACAGTACCTGTTCATCTCTCTCATCCACATAAGCTAGAAATGTTTCTGGTTCCAATTACCAGGCTTAAAATATTGGTTTAATTTTTTCCCCACGTAACAAGAAATCCAGAATCAGGCAGCTGCTTGCATTAGCTCAGCTGCAAAATCAGGTAATTAAGGATTCCTTTCATTCTTTCATCCTGATGGTCCCCTATCTTCAAGATGTGGCTTATCATTCTTATGCAAAATGGCTAGACAACCCCAGCACAGCATCTACATTAAGGCAGAAAGAAGGGGGAAGAGGTGTCAGTTGCACCTGTCTCTCAACAGAAAAGCAAAAATGGACTCAGAAGTCCTCCCATTAGACTTCTCCTTAGGTTTCCCTGACCTCACAGTGTCACATCACCAATACTGGCCGCAAGGGAGGCTGGGAAGGTGGAACAAGTTGGGACCACACATCCCTGCCCTCTTGACATCAGATGTGGTCATGTGACTCATATTGGCCCATGAAATGTGGTATGTGATTCCAGGTAAATGCTTTAAGAGCAAGTGCATGGTTTACCACATACTCTTTTCTTTGCATGGAGAATAGCAATGTGCCAAATAGTTCTGCTCTGTAAGTCTGGGTCCTGGTCTGAGGATGCCATGAAACAGAGTCCCCAGCCATCCTATCACGGACATGTAGCATGAGAGAGAAATAAACCTTCATTATTTTAAGCCACTAAGAATTTGGGGCTGTTACCACAGCATCACTTAGCCTATCCTGACGGATACAGCCTAGTTCTTCATCGGGCTGGCTTCCACATATCCTTTTTATTTCAGCTTTACTGCTGCTTCCCCAGAGAGAGTTTCTCTGATCACCAAATCTACAGCAGATTCCCATCTTATTCTCACTCATAGAGCTGTGTTCTTCTTCCTCAGCACTTACCTTAATTTTTAATTTATATGGCTGTTTTATTTGTACATCTATTTGGCTGTTTTTATGGGTTTAATGTTTGTCTTGTACATTTATTTGGCTGTTTTTATGGGTTTAATGTTTGTCTTGCCAACTCCTATAATCTCTAGTAGGGCAAGACTATCTCCATTTTGTTCAGCTTTGCATTTTGCAGCACATAAACAGTGCCCGGGACATAATAGATATCATTTAATTGAACGAATAAAAGAAGGCATAAGCAAAAGCTAGTCAGTGACAGAGAAAGAAAGAGGAAAGGAAGGAAGGAAAGCTTAGCCATGCTGCTTACGAAGTATCACTGGGCATTCCAGTTAAGATAACGTTATTGTGAGCATTAAGTAAAGTGTTAAGTGCCGCTTGATGCATAGTAATGGTGGAATAGATTCCAGTTAACCTCTGGGCCTCAGTTACTTCAACTTCAAAGTGAAGATAATTCCTTTCTATCTTCCTCTGAGGGTATTTGTGAGAGCCAGAGGCAATAAAGTGTGGTAGTGTGCTCTGTGAATTATAGAGGCCTTTACAATATGAAGCCATCATAACTGAAAAGAGAATGAGAAGGGAAAAAATGTACAATGTTGGATGTGCTAAGAATAAGTCAAAATTGGCTAAAATGGAGATGAAATACACTTCGAAAAACTAATGCAAGCCTGAGAAAGCTACAGATTGCTCTCAATTCCTTGGTAAGGATTTCCAGAACTTTTTCCATCTTCCTTAACCTCATTCCTACACTTTCGTTCAGAAAGCAAAAGTATTGTAATTCTTGAAAATAGGACAAATCTAACCATTTCCTCTATTTGCTTTTGTCTGAAGAGAAGCAAAAAGTATGGGAGATGGATGAAAAAGTGTAGTAGAGATAAATATGGCCCAAAATCAACTGTTAAAAACTCATGAATACAAGGAAAAAGGAAAAACAGCTGTTGAAGACATTTAATTCCAGCTAACACCAATTCTTCATTTGAGGTAAACTCTGGATGCTCTTGCATTTTAAAATGTCAGTTTATTCTTTATTCTTCAGGTTTCCTTGTTGCTACACAGACGCGTTCACATTAACATGTGAATTGATGACCTATATGTAGTTGGAATCTTAAAGATTGAAAAGATGAACTAGCTCGATTATATTGAATGATAGAATCATTTCATTTCTATATCCTGGTGATACATTGACTTCATTTTTTTCTATCCCATCATCAAAAATATTAAATGCATGACAAAGACTGCTTGCTTTACCATTGCATAGACACATTCCTTTCAAATCAGGGATTGCTTTCATTAAAATTCCTGTCACATTTGTGTGGCATTAGTTTTCTTGTGTTACCCTGTCTAGATCCAATTGTGCTGAACACGATTTGGCACCAAATAAGGTAGGAATAAGGGAAGCAATTAGCTGCCTGGAAGAGGAAGCCATAGATAACAATTCACAAAGTATCTTTGATTCCTTGATGTCTTTAAATAATCCCCAATCTCATCTAGCAGAGCACATGAAGGCTCAAAACAGATAATGAGCAAGTGGAGACTCTACGGTGGCCGAGAGCATAGGGCTCTGGAGTCAGACTGCCTGGGTTCAAATCCTGGCCTTACACTTACTTCCTTTGAGACTGCAAGAAAAATACTTAACCTCTCTGTGCGTCAAGACTTAAGGAGACTTAAACTCTCTGTCTCAAAATACTGCCTCTGTAAAAGAAAAATCATAATAGTTACAACCTCATAGGTTTGTTGTGAGCGTTAAGTAGTGTTAAGTACAGCTTGATGCATAGTAATTGTGAAACAGACAATTCTGGCATATGTCTCCCAACACTGGTTCTCCCCTTCTCTCTTAGTAGAATGTCTAACTAGGTTCATGACCCCTCAGATTACATTTCCCAGTGTTCCTTGCAGTTAGGTTTTGTCATGAGACTAAATGTTGGCCAATATGACGTGATCAGAAATGATATAGGCAACCTCTAGGTTATGCCCCTACTGGGAAAGGGGTATCTATTTCCCTTGAACCCTTCCTCTTTCCCAGAGGCTAGGATGAGAACACAGGAGTGAACCATCTTGGACCAAGAGCTAAACTCTCAACACGGCGGAACAACCAAAGCACCCAGATGGAGCCAGTATAATACTATCACAAAAGCAGTATGATGGAGCCAGTATAACAATATCACAAAGCTGCCAACCAACCCAGACTTTTCCATTAGAGAGCAATGTATTTCCATCTTGTTTAAGCCATTATTATAATATGTCTTTGTCACCCACAGCCAAAGCTATTTCCCAACGAACACAGTAAGAACTCAGTAAATATTAGCTCTTTTTATTATTGCCCACTTGCAGAGATGATGCTACCAGGTTCTGCTTCAGCCTCTGCTACAATGCCTGCAAGCTAAAACCTTATCTAGAGGCAGAGTTTCATATTCCTTTAAGAGAACAAAACCATGGTGACTGACAAAAAATATTGTCAAACCCGAAACGAGACAAAAATCGCTCAAATATATGCAGGCAGAATAATGTCACAGCAACTTGATGCCAATGGCTGCACACCTCCTAGCACTCCCATCTTTTGCTCACATCCAGAGGCAATGCCATCGACACTGCAGCTGTTCATATTTGTCTAAGGAAAATCCAGGGGTGAGCAGACCTTACTGTACTCTGAATATAAAAATATTACTTTTTCATTTTAATTATAGCTTCTGTATACAGAACCTATTATTAAAACCTAACCACAATCATAACACTTAGCTACAATAATGACAGGCACTCTGTTTTACATGTCATGCTATTAAACTTTTTGGCATTTTGCCACCTTGCCTCTTTTTTTGGTGAGGAAGATTGTCCCTGAGCTAACATCTGTGCCAATGTTCCTCCATTTTGTATGTGGGATGCCACCACAGCGTGACTTGATGAGTGGTGTGTAGGTCTGCTCCTAGGATCCGGACCTGCAAATCCTGGGCCACCGAAGTGGAACATGCAAACTTAACAACTACACCACCAGGCCGGCCCCCAACGCTATTAAACTTTGACAATAACCCATGAGAAAGACATTATGATTCCAATTTTATACATAAGAAAGTGGCATCTCTAAGCGGAAACTTGCTGTGGTTCAAAGGACTATTAAGTGGTATAGTCAGGATTCAGATCCAGAATTTTATATTCCAAAATCTGCACTCCTCCCCCACACCAGGCTCCTCTTGTTGGCTCTAAATCTACTAAAATATTTTTGCTCAGAAAGGACACTGTACTTATTTATTTATTTAAAGATTTGCCCTGAGCTAATACCCGTTGCCAATCTTTTTCCATCTCCGCCTCCACCTCCCCCTTCCCTTCCCCTCCTCTTCCTCCTCCTTCTTCCCAAAGCCCCCAGTACATAGTTGTATATTGTAGTTGTAGGTCTCTCTGGTTGTGCTATGTGGGACGCCACTCCAGCATGGCCTGATGAGCAGTTCTAGGTCCACACCCAGGATCTGAACAGGCAAAACCCTGGGCTGCCAAAGCAGAGTGCCTGAACTTAACCACTCAGCCACAGGGCGGGCCCTAGGACATTGTATTTATTAATGACTGCTATGTCTTTCCTAGTTGTGCAAAGCCATGCTGAGCGCACTCAAAGTTAAGCCTCAGTAAACATAAAGAGTTTCTTCTGCCTGCTTTGCTTTTTCTACTAAATGGTGTCTGCCCAAGTAGCCTCTTACCACACACTCTCTCATGACAAACATTCCCCAACAGAGCTGTTCTTTAACAAACACCGCTCTGGTCCTAATAAACTTTATAATGCTTTTGATTAGTTTTCAAATGAAAGGCTATTAAAAAGAATCAAGACCACCTGAGAATTGGGGGAATGTTTCACTTACATAGAAAGCTACTTCAGAGAAATAAGCAACAAGATTGAAAGAATACTTGTGTAGATAAAGAAATCTTGCGAATTGTGCCAATTTAATGTGTTTAGAAATTGTCTTGAGGAAAGAGAACATTGTGAAATCTTCATGTCTGCAGATGACACCGTGCACTTCCTGGCAGTAGAACACTTGGCTCATAGAAATATACCAGGAGATCTCACAAAGTCATGTGAACAAAAAAAATAATAAAAATAATTAAAGTTATGTGAACAATTATTTATTAATGTAGTCTTAAAAACAGCAGAAATTTATCTCATATGTAATTAGCAAACCAAGTTTTCCACCTGGGGATATCTTGAAATAACTATCGTCTCAACTTCCTGGCCTCACAAGGAACAAGGATGTGTCTTAGTAATCTGAAACCCAAAGGATACCTTTCTTAAGTATCAAAAATAGAAGGTCCTGTTATCAATATGGTAAATTACTCATAAAAGGAGGAGGTGGTGACAGAATCAGTACAAGAAATAGTAAAGCTGCATGTCTTTAAAAAAAAAAACAAGGATAAAATACTGGGCTTTTAAAAGATTACTGCTATGATAATACAAGCACAAAATTGACTTGATGGGAGGAAATTGGACACTCACACACAAAAAAAGATAAAGAGGACATATTGCCCTTGAAAAATTTTTCAAAACTACTTCTGCTGCTGAATACAGGCACATACTCGTTTTAATTTTTATAAACATATAGCTGAAATTTATTTCTAAAATGTCTCTAAATTGAATTTGTATAAACTATTTTAAATGCAGCAAGGAAGGAGCTATATGCTCAGCAAAGACAGTTATCAGTACCTAATTTTTCCTGTTTTACCTCTTTAGGTGATGCTTATGGGCACTCATATTTTCATATATAAAAATTACTACTACAAAACACACTTCCAGCAATTTTCCTAGTTATCAGCATCAATACAGGGTACACGAAATGTCAAGTCACCATTTCTTTGGAATTCACTGAGGATGAATATAAATGTTTATGTGCCGTGTTTTTTTCTTATGTGCTTCATTGAAAATCATCCCTGACAATTAATTGCTCTCAGATTCCATAAAAAGGAAGGTGAGATTTGTGCTGAGCAATAAACAAATCTGATCCATAAGATGCATGATCTTAATTACACTCATTTTCTCAGGTTGCCGGTTGTCTCCCAATATTCCTTTTTACTCTTTCATACCAATAAAACTCCCAAATGTGAGTTACTCACATGGCCACCCAGAATAAAGACTACATTTCCCAGTTAAATATGCAAGCTCCCTTGCACCTAAGTATGGCCATGTGACTACCTTCCAGCCTACGCAGTGTAAGCAAGGTCATCTGTGAAACTCCTCAAAAATGTTTTTAAGGGGAGGGAACCTGTCCTTTTTTCTGCCCTTTGCCCTTTTCCCTGATGACTGGAATGAGGACAGTATGACAGGAGCTGGAGCAACCATCTTGGATTATGAGGCGTGACTAAGACTCTCTCCTTGACCAAACTTTAGATAGGGTCCTCTGGGGTCTCTTTTTGACAAGACCTCATCATTGGGCCCTCTCTTCAGCCTGCGTAGCCCAGATTTAGTAAGAATCCTGCTAAATCAGTTTAGCGAGAATTCTCCCACCCTTGATATCTGCTATCATCCTGGCCTGACCTTAATAAGAATTCTGTTAAGTCAATTTGGTAAGAATCCTACCATGAATGTCTCCTCTTAGTAATTTTCCATTCATTGACCTCCTCACTCTAATCGTTGGCTATAAATCTCCAGGTGCCTTTGCTGTATTTGGAGTTGAGTTCGATTTCTCTCCCCTACTGCCATAGTCTTTTGTTTGTTTTTAATTTTGGGGGGATAGTCTTGAAATCTATTGCAATAGTCCTGAGTAAATTATTCCTTATCATTTAATAAGTGTCAGAATAATTTTTTACTTTAACAGGTGTTAGCCCAAGTTGAAGATGGCAGAGCAACCAGTTAGAAGGACCCTGGGCCTCTAATGAGCATGGAACCACCATTACCAGCCCTGAGTTGCCTTACTCGTGACTTTATCTAGGCAAAAAATAAAAAGAAAGAAAAAGAAATAAACCTCTGTCTTACTTAAGCTACTATTATTTTGATTTTCTGACACTCAGAGCTGAACCTACCCTAATTTCTACACCCATAAATAGCATGGATACTATTACAGAAGTAGAGGAGAATGCAAATCCCAGCTTTAAAATACTAACTGTATAAAGACTCTGTCAAAGAGGTAAATTATTTATATTCTACACAAAGAATACATCAATACATCAATTTGATTCACGTCAATGTGAAAGTGGAGACTTTGCACAATCTAAGAAAATGCAGTTTTGCTTCTGTTAAATTGGAAATTAGATCTCTCCATCTCCTATGCGTTGCGCATAAGTACTCAATGAGTTTTTGCTGAATTTTAGAAATGTATTTCCCACATATACGACAAAAGGAATTCATACAAATTAATATTGAAACAACACTAACACCAACAGTAAATGGACAAATTGTGTGAATAAAAAATTCACAGAAGAGGAAATACAAATAGCTAGCAATCATGTAAAAACACCAATAATCACATACATGCAAATTAACAGAGGACATTACCTTATTAAATTAGTTAAAGTTTACAATAATAGGTGCCGGCCCCGTGCCAAGTGGTTAAGTTTGCACACTCCACTTCGGCAGCCCAGAGTTTCGCCGGTTAGGGTCCTGGGCAGGGACATGGCACCGCTCATCAAGTCATGCTGAGGCGGAGACCCACATAACACAACCAGAGGCCCTCACAACTAGAATATACAACTATGTGCTGGGGGGCTTTGGGGAGAAGAAGTAAAAAAAAAAAAACAACAACAAAGATCGGCAATCAATGTTAGCTCAGGTGCCGTCTTTAAAGAAAATAAAAAATAAAAAAAGATTTACAAGAATCATTTCTATTTTGGTAGTAGTATAATGAATAGTTTAGTGAGGAGAAAATTGACACAACATTTCTGGAAAACAAATTTTCAATTTAAAGGAAATATAAATCAAAATATGAATTGCAATATAATAAAAATTTAAGACAGAAGATTTAAGAATAAAGATGTTCATGGCAATTAGAACAAATAGTTAAACAAACTATTGCACATCCATGTCATGAAGCTTATCCAGCCAAAAAAATGATGCCTCCAAAGAATTTTTAATGATATCAAAACGTTCATTAAATAATGTTAAGCAAAAATAGAGGATGCAAAATTTCATGTATAATATGGTTCCAATTATGTGAAAATTATATGCACACACAGAAAAGTAACAAGAAGGAAATTCAACAAAAGTAGAAACTATCTCTGGGAAGAGGGATCCTAAGTGAGTTTTTAAAATTCATATTATATGTATTTTCTAATTTTCTGTATTACCTCTATAATGAAAAATGTATCAGAAAAAATCCTTTGCTGTGTAAAATTTTATTAACTTTAGACATTTGCATGAAATGCTTACCAGTTATGCTTAATCACTCTGCAATGAAATAATAAATTATTAAATGCATGTCAGCCTAATCTTATTACAGATTTAAGTCAATTAAACCCTTTTATTAATATAGGAATATTCATATAAACTGTCAATATAAAATGGTCATATGCCTGAAATCTAAAATGATAGAGGTGACATTTTTGTTACTGAAGTTGTCACTTATATTTCCTTGAAAATAAAATATCTATTTCCTCAAGAATATAATTGGTATTTGCTTAATTAGAACATCTCTTATGAACTGACCTACCTTTGGTGGGGGGGGGGGGGTGAGTCCTCTTCACTCATCCTACCCCACGAACATTCAGCCATATTGTGGATTCCATGGGCTTTATAGTTCTGTGTTCCTTCAATTTACAGTAAAAGGAGATGGTAGTTTCCTGGACATGAGTGCAAATTAATCCCCGCTGCCTAGGGGCATGTTCTCTACACCAATTCTGGCCAGAGAAAGTAGGCAAAGGAAGGGAAAGGGTACTAAAAGAGGAATCTGGGGGAAGAAAAAAAAATACATATATATATACATACACATTATTTCAAACAAAAAAATGGTCTGGCAAGTATAAGTTTATTTATTTGGACAATCCAGTGTTTGAAATGTCCCTAAATATCAAGTATCTGTGGCCCTGTGCCTACAGTGAGCCCTACAAGTAAGTTACTTGGAAGAAAATACCGTAGAATCAAAATATAAGTTAGCTTCCCTATATGTGTGTATGTAGCAAAATTAGTAAGGTCTTTGGTGGGAAAACCCCCAAGGTTTTAAATTCATTTAAGGCAGAGCCAGATTTTTTTTTGTTTTTCATTTCTCTGTGACTCATTAAGAGTTTGGGTTCTATTAGGGAGCCAGTATTGCTCATGCTGTGAGTTTCCGTTAATCCATTAAGAAGCTTGTGGTAATTCTATTAGGATTAGAACAAAATGTTTACCAAAATATAAGTCCACTTCAATAGCTCTCCCAGTGTTTTATGGGGACGGTGAATCTTTAAGCTTTTTAGAAGGTCAAACTAATTTTGTTCTTAGTGGTAGTGATAAGATTTGGCAAAAAACAAACAGCCCCACAGATCAAACATTTGTAGAGTATTAAGAGGATATTATTGCTTGGCACTTACCAGGCTCCCTAACTTCCAGGCTGAATGTATAATTCTTGAAATCGCTTCAAATCCATTTGAACCAAATATTTAGCTTATCTACAGGATTCCAAATAGCCAATTTGAGGACACTTTCCCCTTCTGTTTCTCCCTCCTTCTCTTTCCTCCCCAACCCTGCTCTAAAATGATGGAATCAACCACATAAAGACAAAGCCAGAAGGTGAATGGCAGTTTCCCGGCTGGGATCTGTGGTCTCTTGATGACACGAAGCTCTGGCTTGCTTAGTAGCCCCTCTCAGCTGAACCAGCTGTGTGGAACAAAACATAATACACTTGCACTTAGCTTTGCAGTCAGCAGAAAGAGTAGCACGGCATCAGGAACTCTTGTCAGTTTTCATTGTGTAAGAGCAATACTTCGATAAAAGTCACAGTAACTTTAGATAACGTTACACAGCTTAAAGGTCAAAACTGTCAGCAAATACCAGGCTAAAGAAATGTTTTCTGTTTCGTTCCATTTCTGACAGCTATTAGTAAGGCTGTCGGTGGGCTCTCAACAGGATCTGAATAGGTGCAGCTATTGCATAAGCATCACAGCATAGAGGAAAGGGAAGCAATACAGAAGGGGAGAACCTCAGCTCTGATGTTTACCAGCTGGGAAAATTATTTAATCCAAGTTTCAGTTGCTATAGCTATAGTACATTACAATAGTACATATCGAGGGATGACGGAGATTAAGTGAGGATACATTTGTGAATGGAGTAAGACATTCTCTGGTGTGAGGTAGGCACTAGATAGTTTACCATCTCTTTTTTTCTGGCCCCCCTGAAAGGACAGACATATCACTCAGAAATTAAAAGTGACTTAAGAGTGGAGTGGGAGCTCTGGAGCCAGATGGTGGGACTACAAATCGCAGTTCTGCCACTTACTAGCTGTGTGACCTTGGACAAGTCATTTAACTTTGCACTTCAATTTCCCCATCTATAAATGGGGATATCAATACTTCTTATCTCATCGGGAAAAGGAATTTGTAATCTGTCCCCCACAATTTTGCAGAACTTTCTGCTATTTCTTGGTATTTTCTATACTTCCAGATTCATTTTGCTGTTCTTCTATAGAGACAACGAAACACATTTAAATTGTTCCAGCACACGAGCTACTAAGATTAGGTGAGGCACAAAAATCTCCTGGAGATGGTAGGAGCCTATGAAATCATCTAATCTCCCAGACAGAAGCCCATGCTCTATCTCTGATAGCTGACTGATGGTTTCTAGTCCAACTCTTATCTTATCTTTTGGATTCTAAATGTCCTGCTTCTCCCTGAGATGGCTTATCTAGGCTTTCAGGTGTATGCAGCTATTTCCAAGGCTAGAACCAACCAAGGTGTTGTTTTTGACACCAAAGCTCAGAAAACTACTGCCCTTGGGCCAAATCCAGCCCACCATCTGTTTTTGTAAATAAAGTTTTATTGGAACACAGCTATACCCATTTGTTTACATATTGTCTATTGCTGCTTTCATACTACAATGGTAGAGCGAAGTAGTCATAACAGAAAACACATGCCCTGTAGAGCCTAAAATATTTACTATCTGGCCCTTTACAGAAAAAGTTTGCTGGAGCTAAACAAAACTGAGGTTTGAGTAGGGAGTAAGAAAAAAGAAATGTTTGCTGTAAGGCAACCAATGGCGTTCATCACTGAGACAAGCCCAAGAACCGGTGCCAAAGAGAATGTTAAGTCCAGATATGTTTTCATGCATTGTGGCCAAATGGAAATGACATCCTCTTAGTGAGAGTAAAATCCACGGTGAACTGCTGAAATGAATAGTCACTTATAAGTTAAGATTATAAATGAAGATTTCTTATATAGACCAATACTTCCAAAGTAGATATGTAACAGTATTTGCTTTTAGGTGTGGAAGATCAAGTAGAGTAAGAATTTGTTAATGAGATATGTTTTTTGGAGCAGATACCATGTACTCTTTTATGTTAGGCTGAGTTCTTCCAAAGTTAGAAAAATTGAAGGTACAAAATGAGCAACAAAGATTTTTATTTTGTGCTTCCAAACGGTTGGGTTTTTTTTCCATTTGCAATCACTGTTGATGGCTTAATTTTCTTTGCATCACTTCTTCCCTCTTTCTTCATTGCATTAAAGTCATCAATAAACCTAAGTGATTTGTTCTCCACAGAAAACATTTAAAATATTCTTACTAATAGTAAAACCTGTGTCTAGATATTGCCTACTACTCCTTCTTGCTTGGTCTGAAAGAGAAGAACAAATGTATGTGAGCCTCTTGGATGAAGCTAGATTGCTCTGGTAGTAGGCAGATGACTCTCCACAGCCTACAATTCATGCCTGGAGGTAATTATCAGGCTTCTCATGTGCCTTTGGGCGCAGAGCACCTTTAGGAGCACCCAGAGACCAGTCCCACCTTCATTAATGCCACACTTCAGTGGCTATGTGGACTGTGGAGCACAGTCGGGCGACAAGCCTAAAACATTGATTCAATACAATTTTTACACTCTCCCATTGTCTACGTTCTTTATGTCTAAGGACAACCTATTCAAGCAAATAAATACACAAGCAAACAATAAATCCACTGTTTCCCAAACTCCAATTTACTAACTTTCCAGATCAGTTTCTTCTTTGTAATCATAATTCTTAAAAATTTTCTTTGGCTTCCATTTCCTCCTGAAACCTTTGAACAGAAACTGAAGGTGATTTTGTGGTTCACAGTTCACAGCTGAAACACAGCTGACATACACTTGCCAATGTCAAAATCCTTTTTCACATTTTAAAGCTCAGCTCAAATGTTACCTCTTCCGTGAAACCATTCCTTCAGTTTCTATCTTATTCATAATTAATTACTTCTTCCTCTAGACTCCTAGAAAATATCAACCTACACCTCTGTAGCATAGTGAAAACAATTATTGTACCAGCTAGCACAAAAGTTTACTGTTGCAATAAAATATGCTACACCATAAATTCCTTGTGTTGATGATTTTGGAAGCTATCAAGTAAAAAGGACTAAGTTCCCTGTCTGGTCTGGCAAACCTCCTGATTGGGCTTTCTAGAAGCTAACTCTGAGATATAGATTTGTGTGCAAATGATTTTTGGAGTGCTCTCAGGAGGAACCTGTAAGGGAGTAGGAGAGGCAGGAGAGAGAAGGGGAGAGGGGCTGAGCAAAGATGTGTTTCTTAGGTGAAGTCCAGTTTCAGCATGATCCCATGGGGAGCTCTGAAGCAGAAGTTGCATTGCACAGTCTGTCTTGACTTGAGGCAAGGGGTTTCTGTACCTCAGCCATTGGCTTGTGGCTGCCCAGTAGGGACATACACTCAAATTTACCTGGTGCTTGTGGCTCTCTAATCCTATGGGCAACTCCAGCCGCCCAAAGGTAGTCCTCTAAAGAAAGCAGTAGGTCCCAGCCCTTAGCAGTAAAGGATGTGGAAACGGGGAGATGAGAGCACAGATCCAACAAAGGGACCCTAAAGGATCTGAGTGGAGCACTGATGGTGTTCACTACAACTCATAAATCAAGGGCAACACAGACCACAATAGGGCTAATGATTACAGCCATCAATTATTGTGTGCTTACTGTATGCCAGTATTGTTCTAAGCTCTTGATAATATTAGCTTATTTAATCCTTACAACAATCTTCTGAGGTACCTAATATTATTTGTTTTGTCAAATGAGGAAACTAGATCCACCTGTGGAAGTGACTTGTCTAAAGTGACACAAAGATTTCATGGTGTAACTAAGATTTTAATCAACAAATATGGGAGTGTGATTCAACAGCACACACTCTAAACACCCCTGCCACTCACTTTGGCGTGACTTCTCAATACACAAAGCTGTTAAACGCGGAAGAGCCTGAGTTTTCTGGCCTGGGCTCATATCTTAGTAGCTCAGAATAAAACAAGACAACACATCTGACACAGTTAGTGCAGGAAAAAACACTCAAAAATATTAGACACTGCTGTTATTAAAGAAGGGAAGAAAACATAACAGCTTAAAAAAATCTATTTTCTATAAGATAGAAATTTCTAGAAAATAGATGTTCTATTTTCTATAAAAGTATCTCTTAGATCTCTTAGAAAGGCTTTTATAAAAGCCTTTCTTCTGTTATCCTCAAAAAAGTTGAAAGAGCCAGGATATCAACAACTTTATTCTTGATAGCTCTGTTGTATATTATACAATTTGGCTAAATTTCTTTACACAGAATAAGGAAAGACAACAAGGAAAGAAAAACAGAGAAAAAAGAAGAGCAAGTATAACAGATTATTACTAAAAGTTATTGAAAATGACAAAAACAAATATTCTAAACAATGTCCTATTCATTTTACTTCGGTGTTTCCTGGGATCTGATTATTGTTTTTTCCTGAAGACAGTGATTTTTAATTCCCCTGAGAATGTCATCAATAACTGGTTAATAGCTCGCCCCCCATAAACAATATAACTTTTTGCAGTGCATTAGAAAATTTAGTAACTTTTCATGACTGGACTCCCAGTGCCAAAAATATCATTTCTTATTTCTTTAAAACCATTAAGTGCATTTCATTGCCACCTGAATTCCAGGTATAAAAAGAGAGTAATAATTTTAACCAAAGCCTTTGTTTCTTTAAGATTGGTTGAATATCTTGGAATGATGGAAATGAAAATTTTTGGCTCTTAACTATGAAAACAACAATATTTCAATGTATTTCCAATTCTAAGGATCCTAGTTCCTTTGGCGTGTTGAATATTTTTGCAGTATGTGAAGATAATCTTATGACAAGTTTTCTCCTCAAGTAAAATAAACCTAAGCTTCTGATTGCAGTTTGGGGAGACATATAAGACACAAAAGTGACATATTGCACAGTAGGCAGTGACTCTGTTTATTTCTGATCCTCTATTCAGGGGTGAGATGTAATAACCAAATATATTTAATATATTGACAGCACCGGCAGCAAACAATCACAATGGACGTGGCAGCCAATCAGAACGATGCTGTGACCTTTTGGAACAGATGATGCAACCAATCAGAATGGATGCTGGCTGAAACACAGGCGAAGTCACACCTGGGGTTTCAGCTATATTAACCCTGCCTACAACTGATGTGAAACTCAACTGTGCCCATATTACCCAACTTTCCTCACACAGAAACTTATTTCAAGAAATTCAGGTGATTTCTGGGGTACAATGAGAACTTTTCAGCCTCCAGATCCCCTTCTTCTCCCAGCTATGGTTGAGGCAAATTCCCAGTAAGACTGACTTGAGAAAGCATTATAAATAAATAATAGCTTAAATTTATTGTGCACTCAGGTCCAGGCACTATACATGTATCATCTTCCTTAATGCTTGCAACAATCCTATAAGGTAGGTACTATTATTATCCTTGTTTTATTGATGAGAAAACCAAGGCATAGACAAGCTGAGTAACCTGTTCAAGGTCATACAACTAATACATCTCAGAGCTGGTACTTAAACCTGGGTAGTCCTTCTACTTCATTAATCATTCTGACATTCTTAGCAAATGGACATTCTCAGCAAATGGACATTCTCATAAACACCATGTTTATAGCTAAATTCCATCCTTCCACCTAGCTAAACGACAAAATGCCAAAGATGTTTTCTATTTGGGCTACTGCTGGGAACCCATGAAGTCATTGAGCAACATTTGTCTCCAGTGTGGTTGCAGTTGCCCCATTTCTGATCTGAATTGCTTCAAACAAACAGAAAGCAGTCAAGGAGGGCAAACAAGATAAAAGAATATTACCTTATTCTCTTGTCCTCCACTTTTTTCAAATATTCATCTCTCTTTAGGACTCCCAGGATCATTTCCTTCTCATGATCTAATAAAAATGACAGATTGATGAACTCTGTGTTCTTAGACATGGTATTTCAGCAGCAGCTCTGAGTAGCAGTGGTTGAATCTTTCAGGTGAATTGATATCCACTAGCCTTAAGTTCCCCCTGAACAACCCAGAGTTGTTTGATGTAGAGCGGTTTCTATAAGTCCTCTGAAGAACTGCTGCTGGTAGTTAGGTATTCTTCCAGGCTACACAGAAACAGGCTCCACTGGGACTGCATTCCAAGAAAGTCATTATGGTTTTAACTGAAAGAGATCTTCAAAGCCTTTGTTGTGTTGTACACTCAGGTCGCAGTGGAGTTTCACTAACGATGCTCAATGTCAACCCTTCAGAAAGCTACAGAGCAGGAATCAGATGCACTGGGACAGAATCTAGAAAACACTGAAAAGGTAGAGAAAACAAAGGGTAGAAAAATTAATCAGGCCATCTTTCCCATTAGCACTTGTAAGAGTGTCACCTAACTCAAAAAATTTTTAATCAGTAAACTTACATTTATTAAATATTTATTGTTTATTACCATGAAAAATTATTTATATTTAGTTGACTCCAGATTCTTTAAGCAAATTCAGTTCTTTCCATTATAATTAGCTTCCTTACCAGACAGATCCCATTATCACCCTTGCAGCTGAGCCATGGGTGGGATTGGGTCACCACTTTCAGACACTAAGTGTACAATCTGGACTGTCTACAACAGGACAGGTCCCTTAAATGGTTTCCTCCTTCTCTCTCTCTCCCTCTCTCCCCACAACTAGGACCACTGCATAAAATAAGCACTGCTGGCAAAACAAATATGAATGAGTGCTACACGTATCAACACAAATATATCTCACAAACGTAATGTTGAATGAAAAAGGTTAAGTTACAGACGAAGTCATGCCGAATAACAGCATACTTATGAAGGAAATAACTTGCAAAACTATTGTATCTAATTCAGGAATACATACATTTATAGTATAAATATAAGGAAATTCATGGGAAATAGATGCAATCAGAGAGGAGAACACTGGAACTTCAAATGTATTGGGTAATGTTTTATTCTCAATATGGGTATTTATATCTTCTGATGTACATGGCTGTTTGTGAATTATTCTAGGTTTGTATTAAATACTGCAAAGTAGATGTTTTAAAACTGCCTCTTAGTCAACATAAAAAGCTCACCAGGCCTTGTCCCTCATGCTAACTCTTGAGCACATTCTTTCATTGCTCAGTACTTGGATTCTCTTTGTACCTCCCCTTAGGAACGATGACTCCTAGAGGGATCTACCGGGTTTTATGATTTGGCATCATTCCATGACACTGTCCCTTAGCTTTCCCCCAGGTCTATGAACTACAAGCTACATGCAAGTTTCTCTTGGTTTGCTTGGTTCTAGCCAGGTTTCCAAGCATAACTAGACACTTACTCAAAGGGTGCCTAGCTGCCCCCCAGTAACCATAAGGTCAGGCTGACCTCAAAATCTCAGGAGATCTGAAAGGACAGGATCTTGTCCAGAGCCTCCCTAACTCTCCAAAGTCCCCATGAATTTGTTCTCTACATTGTACACCAAACCAGAACTTTGCTGAAATGACTCAGAATTGAAATGCTTCCTACAGACCAAAAGTTATCTCCCTCTGAGGAAACTGCCCTGGTCTGGAAAGTGCACATGAGATTTACTCCAGCCCTTTCCTCCATCTCCAATGTCCTAGAGGCCCCAGGGAGGAGAGCCCCAAGGTTGATACAAACAGGAAACAACAAGGTTAAGCACAAAAGGGGCTCTCTGGAAAGGTTAATGGTTTGGTTTTTGCATTGCTGTCAATTGTGGTCTCCTCAGATAAAGAACACAACTGATTTTTCCACCCCTTGTGTATCTCATCTGGTTTCACACTGAAATGGAAAATCCACTTGGTAACTCAGTGAATGAATACCTTACCCTTACAGCCAGGTTCACTTAAGACATATTTTGCAGTGAAATGTCAAATTTAGAATGTCCTATGTAAATATTCTATAGAATTGTATTTAGAAATTATTCAAGGGGTTGGGAGCTATAAAAATGTTTGACCTGAAGCTTATGATTATGCTTGCTTTGGGCTGTAAGTGCAAGTCTGTCCTCTAAAAATCCAAGGGTCTACCCCGTGAGGAGAATGGAGGGAGAGTGGTAACACCACGGGGTAGCACATGAAGGTGATGGAGAAGATGGGAAGTCAAGTACAGGTATAAGAGAAATAAAACTAGCCTGTGAGAGTTTAACTAACAAAATTAGCCCTAAATGGATTTTCACTCATCTGTACCTGGACTGATAGAGCTCATTTGCAAATGAGTGGTCAAGGAGATCACAAGTAGCTGAAATTTTATCAAGAAAATCAGGATATTTCCTCCAGAAGGCAGGACTGGACTGGACTGTAAGGTGGAATCTAATTGATGATAATACAGTCCTTCAGGAGAAATACAAGGTGGAGAAGAGGAGACAGTGAGCCTGGTCATAAAGGAGATCTAAGGAGCTAGATGCTGATAGTCCCCATCCAGACTCTGACCAGAAGAGAAACACTTGGGCCTCAAAATAAAAATAACCTATTTGTTCCCTGTACGACATGTTCCACGTCGAGTGACAGGGCCTCAGTCTGGCAAATGTTCATGCCATTAACCACTCAAATAAAAAACTATTTCCTCTTGCTTGAGCGTCACTTCCTCCTGGACACTTCTGATTATAACTTGGCTTTCCACAGAGCTCTCCCTTCAGAGAGTGGATGTCTTGGTTCTGCCAATGGAACCCTCTGTGTTTGCTTTAGTTGAACCTATGTCTGATCTGTTCTCTGTATGCTGAACAAATCAAATTTCTGAGCCTTTGAAGAACAAGCATCTGAGTTGTGATGAATTCACCTAAGTATGTACCATTTTTTGATGCCTCTTTTCAGCTAGTTAATAGCCTCTCCTGGAGAACCTTTACCCACTACACACTCTAATCAAGCAGAAAAAAATGAGTAAAAATAATCATGAGTGCATTTTATCTAGAGTTGATTCTCATTCTTTTAATGTGCCCAGTAAACACTAGTCAGATTAGGAGGGAGTAATTCAGTTTTATTTTATTCTTCAATCCCTTCACTTAAACAGATCTCTCGCCTTAAACATTTCAGATGTAGATTTTTCCCTCTCTGGCCAGGAGCCTTGCCAAACTGAGCTAAACTATTTTAAAAGATGACAAGGTGGCTTGTGTGGCATTCTGCTACCTTTCAGCATCGATAGCTTTGGACAGGTCATTAACTCTGTTGAGCAACACACAAGATGCAATAATCAAAAATTCTCACAGCATCACACAGAGATATAAGCTTTTTTTAAAAAAAAAGCATTTGTTTTGAGTAACACACTTAAAAACAATAGGCATTGATATTTTAGTCAAAGGAAAGAATATATCTGAATACATCTCATTATGGGATACTTGAAATGGACATTTAAAAATAGAACGTTTCTAGAAGTGCTCTTAGGATGAAGTTAATAAAAATAAAGTTAATTTCACACTCTATCTTCTCAGAGAAGGGAAACAATAGAAAGAATAAACAAACGGGACTTCATCAGACTAAAGAGCTTCTTCAAGGCAAATGAAAACAGGATTGAAACAAAAAAAACAACCCACTAACTGGGAAAAAATATTTGCAAGTCATATATCTGACAAAGGCTTAATATCCATAATATATAAAGAACACTCACAACTCAACAACAAAAAATCAAACAACCCGATCAAAAAATGGGCTGGAGACATTTCTCCAAAGAAGATATACGGATGGCTAATAGGCACATGAAAAGATGCTCATCATCGCTGATCATCAGGGAAATGCAAATCAAAACTACACTAAGATATCACCTTACACCCATTAGAATGACAAAAATATCTAAAACTAATAGTAACAAATGTTGCAGAGGTTGTGGAGAAAAAGGAACTCTCATACACTGTTGGTGGGAATGCAAACTGGTGCAGCCACTATGGAAAACAGTATGGAGATTCCTCAAAAAATTAAAAATAGAACTACCATACGATCCAGCCATTCCACTACTGGGTATCTATCCAAAGAGCTTGAAGTCAGCAATTCCAAAAGTCCTATGCACCCCAATGTTCATTGCAGCATTATTTACAATAGCCAAGACATGGAAGCAACCTAAGCACCCATCAACAGATGAATGGATAAAGAAGATGTGGTATGTATATACACAATGGAATACTACTTTGCTGTAAAAGAGAACAAAATCATTCCATTTGCAATAACATGGATGGACCTTGAGGGAATTATGTTAAGTGAAATAAGCCAGTTAGAGAAGGATAATCTCTGTATGACTTGACTCATATGAGGAATTTAAAAATGTGGACAAAGAGAAAAGATTAGTGGCTACCAGGGGAAAGGTGGGCTGGGGGGTGGGCACAAAGGGTGAAGTGGTGTACCTACAACACGACTGACAAACATTAATGTACAACTGAAATTTCACAAGATTGTAACCTATCATTAACTCAATAAAAAAATTAAAATAAAATAAAAAAAATAAAGTTAATTTTCTGTTTGCCTGTTACTGTGTGACAATACAACAGTTAGATGGATTTTCAGCACACTTAGAGGGATGTTTAGGGTGCTTAGAATACAAGCTAAACAGCAAAGCAAAATTTACTTGGGAGCGCCTTCGAATAAATGAGTAGGCAAGAATCCACACAACTGTCAAAAGGTGAGAACTGCCATAAAGATAAAGACGCTTTAGGGAGATAATGAATAGTACTTTCATTATGAACCCCCAGCTGAAAGATTCAAGGGCAGGTGCTATGGAATTACAGCATTTCTTTTCAATAGAGCAGTTTCTTCTCACCTTCTCACCTGTGCAGCACATTCCATGAAGCGCAGTAGTTGAATTTTTTTTTTAACTTCACAATGGTATTCATTCTCCAAACAATAATAGGAAGGCCAATTAACAATATCATCAGGTTTATAGTGATGCTCCAAGAGCAGCATACTCAGAATGTCTCATAATAACAACTAATGCTTACGTAACTCAACTAATCTTTATGACTCGCTCACGAAATAAATTCTAATATCTCCATTTTATAGATGAGAAAACTGAGGCATAGAGAAGTTAAATAACTTGCCCAAAGTCACTCAGTTAGTAAGTAACTCAGAGCAGTCTGCTTTCAGGGACCCTGCTTCTAACCATTACATGTGACTGCCTCTCAGTACCTCCATGGGACAACAGATGCTATTAGACATTCTGTGGAATTTTTTAAAGTTCTGAAGTCCAACAAAATTTTGGATATGTTGAGTTAAACCAAATTAAATGTTGTTTTCTTCTACAGAACTTCTCAGACCCTTTAATGCTCTAATGTTCATTGTGAATTTTCACAGAACCCTCAGTTTGGAAAAAGATATTTAACATCATAAGTTCTTATCTTGGCATCATGTATTTTGATATTTTTAAAGAGAAGACTATTTCTATCTTAAAATAACTGGTTAGGAGAAAACCTAAATAAATTCAAGAGAGACAGATTTGAAAGAAAAATTAGGAGATAGACTTATATCGTATCTGGTAGTTCCCCTAAATCCTTTTTAACTACCAAGACCTACAAAATTCTATATTGTCTCCAAAAAAGTTTCAAAGAATAGACCTTATATAAATTTAAAATATCTGTACAAAGGAAGCCACTGAAAGTAAAATTAAAAGAAACAGATAGGCTGGGAGACTAAGATTTTTCTATATAAAGCAGGAAAAGGATTAATATCTAGAAAATATAAAGAGCTTCTACAAATTATGAGAAAATAAACCAATAACATAAGGGGCAAAAAATAAGACAAGGCAATTCACAGTCTTGGCAACTCACAAGCAATTCATATAAACATGAAAAGATGCTCACTTAGCTTACTGGTTACACAAATGCAAATTACCACAAGGAGAAAACTTTTTAGCTTTCCTACTAGATTATGAAAATATAAAAACCAAAACCCACATCATCCAGTGTTTGGTGAGGGTGTGTGGAAATGGGCATACTCATACCCCACTGGTGAAAGTGGAAATAAGTTCACCCCTTAGTTGTGAGAGAGCTCTCCATGAATCTCTTCCATAACTACATGTCTTGCGAGCAGAGGCATTCACTGGTCTTTTGTTCTGGACAATCATTCCAAGAATGTTTATTTAGTGATCATCCTTGAAAGAGAGAGTATCTGTCTCAGAAGCAAAGGGTAGATTTGCTTACGACTTGTTTAATAAAGCAAAAGACTCTCTCAAGGGCAGAAGGCGGATTTGCTTGCATCCCATTGTAAAATCTTTGGGCTCCATAAGTTCAGGGTTCCTCAGCTGTTATGCAAATCCACTGCATGCACAGTTTCCACCTGGGCACTTGTAGGCAAGAGGAACCAATGCAAACATGAAGCTCATGAGACTTGTTGTCCTGTGAGTAATAAAGTCCACTGTATCTGCCCCAGGAGCAGCATGTCTTCAACCACCACAGGGAAAACTGTGACAGGCCTACTCGTTAGCTTGAAAGCAGGGTAAAATCTCAGAGCCTTTACATTTCTTCTCACCCTTTTAAGATTATGAGTTAAATCTTTCAAAATTGATCAAAAAGTAAAAGTTTGAGTTATGCTATGTGAATAAGTCCCAGAGAGCTACTGTATAGCATAGTGCCCATAGTCAACAGTATTGTGTTGTATACTTTAAAATTTGCTAAGTGTCCTCATCATAAACACATACTTATATACATAAATAGGATGGGAGGAAACTTTTGAAGGCGATGGATATGTTTATGGCATTGATTGTGGTGATGGTTTCATGGGTATATACTTTCCTCCAAACTCATTAAGTTGTATACATTAAATGTGTACAGTTTTTTATATTTCAATCATACCTCAAGTTTGTTAAATTAAGATATTCAAGTTTTTGACCATTTTTAAGACTATCTTATAGAAAAATTAATATCTGTGTGTATGTGTGAGGATAATGTACAGATATTCATTGTAACATAACTATCAAGAGTGCAAATTTATGGGGCCGGCCCAGTGGCGCAGTGGTTAAGTTCAAATGTTCCACTTTGGCAGCCCAGGGTTTGCCGATTTGAATTCCAGGTGCAGACATGGCACCACTTGGCAAGCCATGCTGTGGTAGGTGTCCCACAAATAAAGTAGAGGAAGATGGGCATGGATGTTAGATCAGGGCCAGTCTTCCTCAGCAAAAAGAGGAGGATTGGCAGCAGATGTTAGCTCAGGGCTAATCTTCCTCAAAAATAAAAAGTGAAAATTTTGAAATAGCCTAAAGTTACAGCAATACCATGGCTCCACATTGAAATGAGGTATTTAAAAATATGTATTGATATGAAAATATTTAAGCTACATTGTTAGTGGAAAATACAAAGATATTCATGCTTTCAAGTGCATATGAGTCTAATGCAATGCAATCAATATATAATATATGTAAACACATAGGAAAAGGCACAGAATGATACATAGTGATCCCTTAATCATGTTGCCTATAGGGATGAGAGCTGGACTGTCAAGAGTTAGAGAAGAGATGAAAAGGAGTTTATTTCCATATTGGTTATTATTTTAGACATGTTCATATAATCATACATTATCTGTCTTTTAAAAATTTCAAGAAGCAATAAGGTATGGTGACTGACTAGAGTTGGAAGTAAAAGAGAGAAGCCAGAAATAATTTTAAGATTTCAGTCTTAGAAGAATACAGGTGACAATAGGGAAGTTGGGGAGATGTGCTGGTTTTGGTGGGCATTAATGGATTTTGGTTTCAGACATGTTGTGAATTAAGTGATATCACTCTGATCTTCAGCATCACAGTTTCCTGCCCCCATTCTTGCTTTCCTACATCAGATTCCTCCAAAAACACAAATTTGATAATTGCCACTCCCATGCTTAAAACCCTTCAGTGATTCTCTTTGCTCTTAAAAGTTCAAATTGTTTAATATTGTTTTAAAAACGCTTCATGATCTGGCTTTTGTCTACCCATCTCTCATGTATCTACTCTCTAACCACACTTGACACTTCATTTCTCTAAAGAAGCCATGATCTTTTTCACCTCCAAATCTTCCTACTTGCAAGACTCTGCCTGGAACACTCTCTCCTCCTCTCTTTATCTTCTAAGTATCCACAGGTATCTGCTGAAATGCCTGAATCTTAGTCTAGCTTAGGTATCTGCAATACGCTGAATAATGGCACCAAAAATGCTCATGTCCTAGTCAACAGAACCTTTGCAAATATGATTAAGTCAAAGATCTTCAGATGGGGCAATTATCCTGGATCATCCAGATGGGCCCAATGTAATCACAAGGGTCCTTACAAGAGGGAGGCGGTAGAGTTAAATTCATAAAAGGAGGTGTGATGACAGCAGTAGAGGTTGGAGTGATGGTCTTTGAATATGGAGGAACGGGACACAAGCTAAGGAATGCAGACAGCCCCTAGAAGCTGCAAAAGGCCAGGGAATAGATTCTCCCCTAGATCCTCCAGAAGAAATGCAATCCTGCCAACATCATGATTTTACCCTCATAAGACTGATTTCAGATTTCTAATGAATGAGATGAAAAATAAAACATTTGAGAAGCAATGCCTAAAATAAAAACTGGAATACATAGCATCTCATCTCAGGAGAGAACATTGGATCAGCGTGAAGTGACGCTCTATGCCAAAATGGAATGGGAGAAAGAAACTAAACTCTGGGCAAATGCTCGAGATGAAGAAATTGGACAATATTCCAGCTCAGTGGGAGCCACTGCAGTGCTAGTGGATTTAGAGTGGAATGTACCGCTGAAACCACTGTACATGACATTATGGTGGCCTCTTTATCATGGATGCCTTCTTCTAAACCTGTGATAGGTTCTATTTAATCAGTTAACCCTCTTCCAATAATTCTGTGTTACAGAATTTCATAAAACACTGCCACGTTTAGAATGGATGTATGCAGAATGAAGAGAAAAATATATGTCACTTAATTTTTTTAAAAAAATTTACCAGGGAGGGGCTGGCCCCATGGCTGAGCGGTTAAGTTCGTGCGTTCCGCTGCAGGCAGCCCAGTGTTTCATTGGTTCGAATCCTGGGCGCAGACAGGGCACTGCTCGTCAAACCATGCTGAGGGCAGGGTCCCACATGCCACAACTAAAAGGACCCACAACGAAGAATATACAACTATGTACCGGGGGGCTTTGGGGAGAAAAAGGAAAAAAAATAAAATCTTAAAAAAAAAAATTTACCAGGGAGAATATGAGGACAAGAGTAGGATCCATCATACAAAATGTAGGCAGAAGAGCAATGAACAGAGTTTCCTTGGAAACCTTCAATATAAGTGGAGCTTATTAGCTCCAAATATAACGTGTACCCCATTCCTTCGTGTTTCAGTTATCTGCTGCTCAGTAACAAACTACCCCAAAATTTAGTGGCTTAAAAAAAAATTTATCATTATCTCTTACAGTTTTGTGGGTTGACTGGGCCTAACTAGGAGGCACTCATTTTGGAGTCTTTTATGAGGCTGCAGTCAGATGGCAGCTGGGGCGGAAGTCATCTGAAGACTGGACTAGGAGGGATATTAAGGATGACGCATTCACATATCTGGCAGTTGATGTTAGCTGTTGACTATAACACCCATATGTGGCTTCTCCCTCATGGTGGTCTCAGGGTAGTCACACTTTTTACATGTCAGCTTCCTTACCCCAGAGAAGTGTTCCAGGATGTCCAAGCAGAAGCCGCAAGACATCTTAAGACTTACCTTTGGAAGTCCCAGAACATTACTTCTGCCATGTTTTACTTGTCAAGCGAATCACTAAAGTCATCCCAGATTTAAGGAGGTGAATTAGATTCTAATGGAAGGGGAGCAGTAAAGAATTTGTGGCCCTTTTAATTTACCACATCTCACTTCCTAATACATAGGATGTATAAGTTTGTGGTTACCAGGAAGTCTGTAGATCAAGGGTCATGCATTCTTCCACTCTTTGATGGGAATTAAAAAATTGCATGTGTTCCATGATTCCCTATTTATTACTGGGTCAGTGCAAGCATAGGCACTTTTAGCTACACAGAGAAGTTAGCAGGGTTTCAAATGCTCAGCTGTTAAAAGAATACAAGAGTACACACGCAGATGCACAAATCAGAGGAATGGTAGCACAGTTAGCAGAAGTGCAAATTATTTGAGACTCTTCTATAAATGAACAGTATCGAGGGTACTGGGGGGTATTGGGAGAAACTGGTCCCATGGGTTCCAGGGACTCACGAAAGGGTAATAGAACAAGAAACGATAATGTTCTCAAGGCAGGGCCTGGCAAGTGAAACTAAAGGCTCCTCAAAGGATTTCTGCAAGACTTGTGGATGCTTCATTATTCGCAACAGAGATCCAAAAACCTTTTTGAGGGATAGCTGATACTTTAAACAATCAATTAGGACCCCGAAAAAATATACATATGTTCTAACAGACAAAGGGAGGTAATTTCAGGGGTTCATAAACTGCGGCCACCCAAAGATTTTCTAGTCCACATGGTAAGCACTGCTAATACAAAGCCCTCGGAATCAAAGGCTGGCTCTGTGTACCCTCTCAGAGTTGGTGTTGGAAAAAATGTGGGGCTTTGGAAACTAATAGAACGAATTCTACTCCCTGAGGGAATAACATGGACAAGCTACTCTAAGTTTTTACACCTCAGTTTATTCATCCATAAAATGGGAATATTAATATCCACTTCTTGGTTTGCTGTGAATATGAAAATAAATTAATGTATACAAAGTGCCTAGCGCAATATTTGGCACATAATAGATGCTCAAAACATTTTAGACCAGCCCCCTCCATCCTTTTTGTTCTTACACTGAAGGAATATGTCATTAAAAGAGATCAGTCAAAAACAGACCTCTATTCCCTTTGATTCACAAAATACCCAAAGGTCTCTCTCTGGCTTCCTAGACCTTCTATTAAGAACTTACAAACTTCTTAGCAATTGCTTCTAAACTCCACAATTTTTATTAATAAGATTTTTAATAATGCTAAGATTCTTTTATATATGATGACATGCTGGAAGACTCATAATAAGAAGGTAAATGGAAAAAAATCAGGATATAAAACTACTTCTACAGTATGGTTCCAATTGTGTTGAAGGAAGTACAGACACACCTAAATATTACAGAAAAAACAATGGGAGGAAATAAGTCAAAATATTAAGTCTATATCTGGGTGGTTATATTATGGTTGTATTTTAATTTCTTTATAATTGTCTTTATTTCCATGTTTCTGCAATGAATACACATTACTCACAAAATTAGTAAAGAAAAATACAGCAAATGTCTTTGCTGTCAAAAGTATATTCTAGCCACATTAGCTCAGCTTCATATGCCATGATACACAATGCATGTATCCACTGATTATCATGCTTGACTACTGAACAGGAAAAAACATCAGTAGTAGAGTGATAGAGGCTTGTGGTTAATTCATGTATTTTTAAATTAATGTTTAATTCACTAAGGCATGTTCATTCTGGCAAAAATAAAACCAAAGAATAAACAGAATGTGTTAGAGAACACATAAATGTTTATGCAACAACCATATATAAAACCATGTGTCAGAAACTGCTACCTCTAGGGGCCTCATAGATGAAGAAAGCATGGGCTCTGTTCTCAAGGAGTTTGTCTACTTTCTAGTGGAAACAGACATAAATATAAAAAGCCACAGTCTTATAAATGCCAACTTGGCTGTGAGAACACTAAACAAATAGGAAGAGGAAAGAGGTCGTTCTAGGATGTGAAGACAGTAAATGTGAAAAGTCACAAGGACACATGATTAGTCCAGGGACTAGGGAATAATCCCAGGGCTGGGGTCTGAGTTAATGGTGGAGAGGTGAGAGGAGGAGGGTGCCAGCCAGGAAGGAATTTGGTATCCAAATAAAGCATGTGGACTTTATCCAGTGTTTTTCAAACTGTGTCTTTGGGAATGGTTTCTTAGGAAACACAGCAAGGCAGGATGAGAGGCCAAGCCTGTGGCGCCGACCCCTGCTTCAAACGGAGCAGTTCTGCTTTTATCTGTTCTATAAGTTGGATTTCCCGGACAGATTTTATTTGAACAGTTTCATGACCTTAAAAAGCCTGAAAACTGCTCCCACGCCATCAAGCTGTTGAATGCTTTTAAGCCAAGGAATAGCACAGTCAGCTTTCTATTTTAGATTCGTGTTTTGAAAGACATGAGCACTTAGTGATCGTGTGAAGGCGAGGGTAGAGGTTATGCAGACAATGAGGAAGCTCTTCCAGGAGCACCAGAGAGAGTAGGAACTGAAGCTGTAGTAGTGGGAAAGGAACTAAGGGTGAGTTTTTTTTTTTAGATATTTGGGAATGATCTCAATAAGATCCAGTTACCAACTAGATGAGAGCGGTAAGGAAAAGGCGAGAGAGTGACTCTGAGGTTTCCAGCACAGGGAACTGCAAAGGTTCTAAAATTTTAGTGTACATACGAAGTACCTATGGAGTTCGTTCAAAAATAGATTCCTGAGGCTCCATCTCCAGAATTCTGATTCAATAGGACTGGGGTGAAGCCTAGGAATGTTGATGGCAATACTATTAACAGAGATAGAGAAGACAAGACAAAGAAGTTTGGGAGAAAAAAAAAAAACCAATTAATTGAAATTTGGACATGTTGAGGTCTAGGACTTACGAGGCAAGCATCAACAAAGATCTATCTGTCCAGAAGGGCATTTGGAACATGGAAGTAAAGTTTATCTACACGAGAATTCTACACGAGAGGCATTTAATTGGGAATCATTGGTGCCTACATGGTGGCAAAAGTTATGCAAGTGAGAACACAGAGGAAGAGAAGAGGGCCAAGAATAGGACCATGAGGAACAACAATTTTTAAAGAAGGGACAAAAGAACTAATGAGCTGATGAAAGAAACTGAGGAGAGAGAATCAACAGAGTGGGAGACACAGTTGAGTCTAATGAATTAGGAGTCAAGGATATCACTCAGTCGATGTAAGCCACCATTAAGTTCAGATTTCAATTAACCAATCAAGTAATCTGTTGCCAATACCTCCAGCTGCGAGAAGTACCACACTAACTCCAGGATCTCTGGAAAATACACCATGTCAATAAATTCAGCCCACTCCAGCGTTATAGCATATCTTACTTGGCCTAATGCCCCAGTTTCTAATACTAGAAACTAATAAATCTTGCAATTATTTTGGTGTATAATCTAATTCCTTCAAGGTCATATTTTGTACTTGTCCCCCTGGAGCATGCTAAAATCTGACCACAGTTATGGGCCTTGTAGTAACAAGGATTATTTGGTGTGGGTGTTAAGAATGGACAATCTGGGGCCAGCCAGGTGGTGCAGCAGTTAAGTTGGCACGTTCAGTGGCCCGGGGTTCACCAGTTTGGATCCCAGGTGCGGACATGGCACCACTTGGCAAGCCATGCTGTGGAAGGCATCCTGCATATGAAGTAGAGGAAGATGGGCATGGATGTTAGCTCAGGGCCAGTCTTCCTCAGCAAAAAGAGGAGGTTTGGCAGCAGATGTTAGCTCAGGGCTAAACTTCCTCAAAAAAAAAAAAAAAAAAAAGAAGAACAGACAATCACTTGCATCAAAAAAAATATATAGGGGCTGGCCCCATGGTTGAGTGGTTAAGTTCATGTGCTCTGCTTTGGCAGTCCAGGGTTTCCCCAGTTCAGATCCTGGACATGGACATGGCATCACTCATCAGGCCATGCTGAAGCAGCATCCCACGTAGCAGAGTTGGAAGGACCCACAACTAGAATATACAACTATGCACTCGGGGGCTTTGGGGAGAAGAAGAAGAAGAAAAAAACAGATTGGCACTTGAGCTAACGTCTGTTGCCAATCTTAAAATATATATATATATATAGACAGATAGCCTAAAAAGTTAGAGATCCAAAGTTGTCATTGACCAAAACCATAAGAAAGAATAGTTCAAGATAGACATCTGAGAGGAAGCTCTACAACAGAGGTTATGGTGCAGGAGACCACTGGAGGCCTGGAGAATTTCGACGAGTTACACATGTTCTAGCAGGAGGGTAGTGCAGATCCTTTTCACAGGAGCTAAAGTAAGCTAGTGTTGGAAAATAAGCAGAAATGTCTTCATACATACAAAATGCATGGTCAGAGAGCTCTTGCAAGTTCAGAGCCCTAAACACCTGAAGTGCTAACTGGCTTGAAGGCTGGTCCAAGAAGATATAACATTCTACTCCTAAGTTCAGCTAACTGCCATCCACCCCCAATTAACCATGCTCTCTGTATGCGTAAACTACTCCTAGGGAATCTTGCTTCCAAAGTTTGACTGATGTGACCTAGCTGAGAAGACACTAGGTCCTTTGTGGAAACCCATCCATGCTATTCAGGCCAACTCCCCCTCCCGCAGCTGAGGTCCTCAGTCCATGCTTTCAGGAGCCTTAGCAGTTCCTTTTGATCCTCAAAGAAACTCTCTGAGGTGGGTATTATCATTATTAGCTGCACTTTCCACAAAAGGAAACTGAGGTTAAGTAGCTTAACTTCCATAACACAGTAAGTGGCAAAGCTGGGATTTCAACTCAGAGCTTCCTGACTCCAAAACCTGGAGTCCTTGTAATTCTCTACACGAGCTGTCCACTGGAAACCCATGGGACATTTTAAAAGTACAATTCTTTGAGGTTTTTTTTTTTTAAACAGATTTATTGAGATATAAGACACATACCATACAGTCCACCTATTTGTAGTGTACAATTCAATGATTTTTTAGTATATTCACAATTTGAACACCATCACCACAATCTACTTTTAAAACATTTTTGTCCTGGGTAGGCCTGGCCACAAAGTCCCTAGGGTCTTAACTTCAGGACCACAGACCCTGTAGGAGTTCTCAAATGGACTTCAAATGGTTTGCGAACCTTTTCTAGGATTCAGAGCTTTTATTATCTCCTCTGAAGGAATCAAGATGCAGCTCAGATAGTATTAAGAAACTCTAGACCAGTGTGTTCATAAACTTTAGGGTGCACACAAATCACGGGGGGCTCTTGTTAAAATTCAGATTCAGAGACTGGCCCTGTGGCTCAGTGGTTAAAGTTCCACATGCTCCACTTTGGCAGCCTGGTTTCACAGGTTTGGATCCTAGACACGGACCACTCTGCCATGCTATGGAGGCATCCCACATACAAAAAGTAGAGGAAGATTGGCACAGATGTTAGCTCAGGGTGAATCTTCCTCACACAAAAAAATAAAAGTAAAAAAATTCAGGTTCAAATTTAGCAGGTCTGAGATGCGGTTGGATCTACTATCATCAATTTTGATTTTAAGAATACCACCATTGGGGCTGGCCCCGTGGCCGAGTGGTTGGGTTCGCTCACTCCGCTGCAGGCAGCCCAGTGTTTCATTGGTTCGGGTCCTGGGCGAGGACATGGCACTGCTGATCGAACCATGCTGGGGCAGCGTCCCACATGCCACAACTGGGGGGACCCATGACAGAGAATGTACAGCTATGTACTGGGGGGCTTTGGGGAGAAAAAGGAAAAAATAAAATCTCTAAAAAAAAAAAAGAATTCTAACATTAGACCCCAATTAAGTGAAAAGTTATCTGCCTAAAATCCCATTCTTCCCAGTAGATCTGTGTTACAAAAAAACACAAAAAAGAAAAAACTGTACTCAATCCTTATTGTTATATTTTGAATTTTGTCAATGAAATATTTGCGGACATTTGTTTTCTGTCTTCTTATCTAAGTATATACAAAATAGTCATGATTTTGCCTCTTGGACAAAAAGGCTTAAAATATTTACTGACTTACCCTTAATAGGAAGTTTGTCAACCCCCAGTGTAGACCATGGTATAAGACCACCTTGGAGGAACGTAAGTGTTGTCCATCCTACTCTCCACAGCTCCTTGCTGCATTTGGCAGACGTGGCATTAGCAATCAGATTGATAGCAATCCCAACTAAGTATGAGAGACAGATCAGTAAAAGCTTTGTAGACACCAGCACTGATTGGGTGAGCCTGTGAACCAGGGAGAAAGGTAGAAAGGTAGAAAGGTAGAAATTGTGGCAGCAGGAACAAATTTCCCAGGGAGATACCTTTAGAAGTTACTTAACTTGACCAAGGTAACCCCGGCACAAAGCAGGCACTCTAGTTCACATCTAGGCTCTGAAATCTGTTAGCTGCGGGATCTTGGAGACACGACTGAACCTCTGTACGCCTTGGTTACATGGAAAGCACTTGAACAGTCCAAGGATGGGCAGTTACTATTATTATTAGTGGCAGTATTGGACCTATATTTCAAGTTTGCTGGCCCAGGTCAAGACTTCTCCAAATATAATCAATCAAATATGACCACTGAATTTTATCTTCATTGTTCAGGAACCTACTCTGTAAATCTGAGTGGTCCTCATATTTAGATATATCCTGTTGTGCTTAAGCATAAAGCCAAACACATCACTACCACTCACAAGGACAATGAGAGAGACAAATGGGAATTTGAAAGAAAATCAATAGCTGTTTGGTTTGTTGCGTAGAACTGACTTAGAAATAACCTTCCTGTATTTGGAGCTCAAATTCAGTAATAGTCAACAAAACTAGACAACAGCTGTGAATGGCTTGAAGCAGGTTAAAGTCTTCCTTCTTGACACAGCTGATGCAAACAGAACATCCCAGTCTTTTTCCCCCCGATATTACTGACTGAACTTCCTTGTAGTTAATTTCCCTGTGCTAGCCTCTCAACTAGAGGGCAGTGATTCTTTGTCACAAAATGTGTTTTAACATATATCTATTTTAGTCAAAATATGCAACTCAATTGTACATCTGTCTGTAGACTCAGACATCTTTGAATATAACATTATTTGTTGAAAATTGGAAAAAATGCCTATTTTGCATTAGGTCCCTACTGCTTTGTTTGAAAACTCATCCTTGATATCATATTACTTGATTTAAATGAAATTAATTTCAAAAGTTTTTTCTTTTTTTTTTTGAGGAAGATTAGCCCTGAGCTAACATCTGCCACCAATCTTCCTCTTTTTGCTGAGGAAGACTGGCCCTGAGCTAACATCCGTGCCCATCTTCCTCTACTTTATATGTGGGACGCCTACCACAGAATGGCTTGACAAGTGGTGCCATGTCCGCACCCAGGATCCGAACCGGCGAACCCCAGGCCGCCGAAGTGGAATGTGTGCACTTCACTGCTGCACCACCCGGCCAGCCCCAATTTTAAAAATTTTAATCATATACTAATTTTAATGTAATTTCATGTCAAGAAGACTAAAAATGATTGCAGTCTGTACATAGCTCTTGGAAGGATATATCAACGGAATGGTCTACACTCTGATATTGAATTAAATAAATATGTTTGATATGATCTCTCTTGGTCTGTGTTTACCAAGTGAGCTGCTGTTGACCTTTCATTTTTACAATCCAGATAAAAATATGTTTAGATTTAAAGTCTATTTTTGAACTCTGGAACACCACTATTTGACGGCTCTGTTTCAAGTATATTTGTCTACACACACACACACCCACCTTCCACCCCATCTCAACTATATTTTCTGGTAAAATTTACCACTCCCATTCTTAGCATACACTATCAATGTTATGTGATTTAAAAAATTATATTGTTTGGTCTTAAGGATTTTACTTGCTTTAAAATTAAACCTATTTTAGAGTTGCTTTTCTATTCATTTTCTTAATTTCCCTTCAAGTCTTGATGCTCTCCTGGAAATATTTTCTGATTGCACAACATCAAAATGAAAATGCCACTGAAATCTATTTACATAAGCCACAAACCCTTAAATGAACTGGACATGTTCCTAATGTAGGAACAGAGTGTTTCCTGGTATTCAGTTAGAAAGATTAAATTGAATTAGCCTGGATAAGTCAACTGTTACAAGGACTGGAAACTGCTAAATTAAACTTTAACAAGAGTTACAAATGGTACTATGCCTACTTGGAAATGAATAAGGTTATTAAGCGGTTCAGTGAAGATAAGTCTGATTTTAATATTTTTATTCAGTGAAGAAGAAAATGAAGTAAAAGCTGATTAAATTATTTTTAGTGGATAATGCTTAAAGTAAAAAAATAATAAGGCGAGGGAACATTTTAATGAAGAAGTAGTTCAATTAGGAAACAGAAATAAAACAGCCAGTCCAAATATTGAGCCTAAACTTTTGAAACATTAGCAAAAACAAAGATGAAAACTAACACATACTCAAGAGAATATCCCCATGGCCGGAAGCAATAGGTACAGTGCAAAGTAGCTGCTAGTTTACAGAATAAGATACTGTCTAGGAAATAGAGTGCATCACTATTTGGGACCTTTGATGATCACATACAGAATCACGCATGAGAAAAATCAGACTCTTCTTGTACAGACCTGGGACTACTTAGTATAAATCTTAAGTAATTTCTACATATGATGAAAAACTATCAAACATTTAATGCCAGTTGTCAAGGAAAGCTGGAGCTGCAACATTTAACAGCCGCCCAGCACCCCAGAGCCTGACCTCTTAACCAGACTCTAGAGCACAGAGGTGCCGAGAGGATAGGGCTCAGTGGTTGAGAATATGGGCTCTGGTGCTGAGCTGCTTGGGTTGGAACCTGGTTCAATTATCCATTAATTATGCATGAGCTCTATGATCCTAAGTTTATTCTTATCTAAATGGGATGATGATATCTATCTTATGAGGTTCTTGTGAAGATTAAACAATTTAAATCATTTATGATAACCCCCATAATATTTTAAGTATCATTATTTGCCCTTTCTTAACATGAAAAAAAAAAAACCCTCATCCAAAGTGAAGCGCTGTGTGTTAGTAAAAATACATAGTCTGGGCAATGATACTATAAATTGAGAGGAATAGAACGTCTGAGGTCCCTTGCACTCTAAAATGCTATAAGCCTACCCTCGGGAAAGAAAGAGACTTCCTGAATACAGAAGATAGTTAAGTCTGCTTTCTTAGCATTTGGACATTTGGATACTGATATTTTGATTCCATGACATACCAACATATTTCATGACTTTAAAGGGCAAACTACCATTCTTTTCTCTTTAACCAAAAGAAACAAAACAAAGCAAAACTGTATCTGAAAGACCCTTCTCCCCATCCTTGAGCCCCAAATCGTTGCTCAGAATATTCATGGCCCCTTGACGTGCATTTGCAGTTCTGCCCCAGATGGCGGGATCATTTTTGATCTGAATCATGAGGGATTCAGCCAGGTACAGGTATTCACTCTGTGGTTCTGTGTTCCCATCCTTGCTGCACCTGATCCTCACCTGATGGCTCAGTTCTACTAACTTGTTCCCACTTTGTACCCATACCCAACCCCACTGGCCCCCAGCGCTACTTCCACACTTATAGAGTACTTACTTTGTGCCAGGCACTGTTTTTAAGCATTTTATATCTATTAACCCTTGTAATCCTACAACACCCCTGTGAGTGCAAGCTATCATTACCCCCATGTTACAGATGAGAAACTCAGGAACAGAAAAGCTAACTAAATTTTCTCAATTTCTCACACAGCTGGTAAGTAGCAGAGCCAAGATCAAATTGAGGTAGTCTGGCTGCAGAGTCCATGCTCTCAACCCCTACACTAAACCACCTCGGTAGCCAAAACACAGGGCCTTAGTCCACGCTCCTGAGTTATTCTTATGTTAACATATCTTATTTTAATATTTATATAGTGCTTCATAGTTTAAAATGACTTCACCTCCATGGTCTTATTTGTTCCTTGCGACTACTGTATGAGATAGGATGAGTATGAGGAAACTGAGGTTCACAGAGAGAGAAACTGCACAGGAGGCAGCGAATGGTAGAATCAACACCTAAACCCGGGTCTTAAAGCCTATGTTCTTTCCACAGCTCCCATGATTCTCTTCCTGAGGCCTATAAAAAGAAGATATCCATGAGATATGGACTTTCTGGATATGGATTTTCTGATGGAGGTGGGGTCTGACCAAGACTTTGAATTCTAGGTAACTCTCAGACTGAGGGAGGAGAGGATGAGAAAATAAAGAATAAAAGAAAAAATAACAGGAAAAGTAGATGGGAAGAGATAGATGGTAGATATATTATCATAAAAGAAATGAAAGGACTTGATAGTGGTTTGGTTATTGACAGCAAATACAAAGAAGAAAAATGGCTTCTTTGTATATGGTTTCAAGTGTGAGAAACCAGGAGATCATCAATGCCATTGGCAGAAACATGGATGAAAGAGGAAGTAGTTTGACATGAAAGATACTGAATTTGGCTACAACAATGATGAATATCCGGTGACAGTTGAACATACAAGTGGGAAAATGTATAGTAGATGGAAATGGATATCTTGGAAGCATCCACTTAGAGGTGATATTTAAAACTATGGTTTGAGGAGAAGTCACAGGCAAAGAAAAGAAGTAATAGATTATGCGTCAAATGCTAAACCTTTGGGGGAAACCAACACTTAGGGAAGGGAAGAGAAGGAGACAAGAGGTAAAGTGGTAGAAAAGTAGTTGGATAGATAATATGGAGTCGTGGATATAACAAGGAAGGAGAAAACTCGAGAAGTAGGAAGTGATCATGAATGTCACATAAAGCAAAGGAGTCAAATAGAATGAGAATTTGGAAAAGTATCCTTGACAGCACTTATCACAATTGAAATAAATGATTTGGGAAAATTAATACCTTCCTTAACTAGACTGGAGGTACATAAAGTCAGACTGTTTCCTACTGTAACTTTAGTGCCTAGCAGTGCCCGACGCATAGCCGTCACTAAGTATTTACTGAATGGATGAATGAATAAATGTAATTAGATTTCCTAACAGCACCACGAGTGACCCTTGGAAGTACAGTGTCAATAAAGCGATGGAGGCAGATGTCATGTCCTAGGGGAATTTAAAGAAAGTGGGGTTATAAAAGAGAGAAAGAGGGTAGTTGAGGCAGACATTACTGCCTCGTAGAGATGTGTTTTCCTGAAAGGAGAGAGAATCCAGATCAAGTGAATTTCCTATCCTAGTGCACTGTATATTTATCAGATTTTGTACCTCTAAGAGCTCTGCCTGACTCCCAGACGGTCTTCCAGAACTTAAGGTAGCCACTACAGTTGCCAACTCCACAAGTGATGGAAACAATGGGACCACCTACTTACTCACTGCTATCTTCAGTAGAATCAGAAGTCCACGGGCTAGGCATGATGAAGATATGGCAAAAGCATGGTAAGGAAAGAGAGGTCAAAAGAAATGATGATACTACCCACAGAAAGACATAGCCGTGAATGGAACCAAGTTGGAGAGAAGTTAACAAGTCCTGTGAGGGGCCTGCCTGGTGGTGTAGCAGTTAAGTTCGTGCACTCCACTTCAGCGGCCCAGGGTTTGCCAGTTTGGATCCCAGGCGCAGACCTAGCACCGCTTATAAAGCCATGTTGTGGCAGGCGTCCCACATATAAAATAGAGGAAGATGGGCATGGATGTTAGCTCAGGGCCAATCTTCCTCAGCAAAAAGAGGAGGGCTGGCAGCAGATGCTAACTCAGGGCTAATCTTCCTCAAAATAAAAGTTCCTGTGAAATCATCCAAAATGTATGAATGTGTGTGTGTGGGGGGGGTGAATGTGTGAGAGCGAGAGCACATAAACAAGCAACATATGGGATGTACAAAAACATAGGTACAAGCAAATTCTAAATAGAAAATATTAAAGATGATTAGCTAAGTGTTTACATATGCTGGCAAAACAGTCATCACATATGCCATTCTCTAACAGAGCTTAGGTAAGACAAGCTGCTCGTTTCACATATTAAAGTTGCATTCCCTTTTCCTTTTCTTAACATACTAAATAATTAAAAGAAAATAGTTACAACAAAAGTACTAAATGTGCCTCCAGGACACAAAGAGGTAGAAATCATTATTTTATTGTTTTATTCCCAAATCTATTAGAAGACTTTATCAAACCTGAATAAATGGAAAGACAACACAGCTAATTCCCAAACTTAGGCTGGCAGAGAATTTCAGAAAATCATAAGAATCAAATCATAGAATAAACATGATTTGACAACAAAAAGACATTTTCTCACCTTTTATCTGTTTCCTGATATTAAGCTGCCCATATGTAAATATACAGGTATATGTGTGTATGTGTGTATATATATATTCAAGGATTTAGGGATCTATTTAAGGATTTCACTAGGGCCCAGTTGAATGTCTTCATGCACATAAGTCATGGGGTATAAATTATAAGAGTCTTGTGTTTGAGCTGTTGTCTAAATAACACATGAAAAACTTATTACAAAGTGAAAAAATTAAATGCTCAATTCCTGACATATTAAGACACTTTAAGAAGACTAAGATTTAAGTAATATTTTAAATACATTATCATATAGAAGTAATATTTTCTACTCATAATTTTGAATGCTTTAAATAGAAGACATTTTTCTCCAAGTATATAATTCGATATGTTATGTTGCAGAATGTATTTTTCACTTAAATGAGGAAGATGGCGTTGCTAATTAAAACAATCCATATTCAGGAGAAATTTTTCAAAACCTGATGCATCTTTCTAGTGTATATGCATATTCAGCCAGTATCTCATCTCCTCATGGTGTTAAAAACATCACATTCATGTCGAAACTATTCCAGGGTTTTCAGACATTAACGATCCTTCTAACAATCCTTAGATACTGGATATCTAACCGTATCAAGAACAGGACTGAATGCAAAAAACAATTCAACAATGCTAAATAAAACATCTGAGTTTTCTAACAATGAAAGAAATTCAGAGGGAACAGACTGCTATCTTATACATAGAGGTATGAGAAGTTTTTGGCAAAATGACACAGTCCTGCTGTGAACTTGATTTTTTTTTATGCCACTAGGATACATATTTGCTCCTGGAGATAGTCATTGTTCAGTGGGCTCTAGTGCAAGGTTTCACTCTGGAGATTAAATTAAGCGCTAATAACAAGAAGATATTATATTTCCCTCCTCAATCTATCAAACTTATATAGCAGCCCAATAGCTAAAATGTGCCTTCTGTATATATTCCTTTCTTTCTCCTTTTATTGTAAAATCCCATATCAAATGGTGGAAGGAGTCATTCATTTCTTGACAAGCAAACCCCACCTCCTAAACACACGAAAATACAAAAATCAAGAGAGCAGACGTCACACTGAAGCCCCCTAAACACATGATTCTTACCTCAATCTGATGGTTAGAAGAACATTTTTGGAGGCTCACTTTTCTTTCAGACAAACTGTAGAATGCTGGATTACTTGCCCCTTCTGAAGTACTAGGAGCAGGAACTTGAAAAACCAGCCTCTCGTGTTCCCACAATCTATTTACACACTGAACACACCCAGCAGCTCAGAGTAATGTTTATCTGTGGTGGACAGCTATTCTAAGAAGCAGGCAGTGTCTCCACTTTCATAAAGGAATGCCTCTGTTCAGCAGGGGAAAGGTACTAGCTATTTCATCCTCTAAAGCACATTTAGGAAATTTCTGGACGTGAGAGATTTTAAATCAGTATTTTAAAGGTGATTCATCCTTTTAATGTTTTATTCCTGAAAAACTCTTTCCTTAAAGGATCTGAGGAAAAGTATATCTGATGACAACAGCTGACACATATGTGCCAGGTATAATTCCAAGTGCTCATTTCCCATAACTTTCAAAACTTATTAGGTATGAACTACTATCAACCCCATATTACAGATGCGCAAACTAAGTGGTTTGCCCATAGTTACCCAATTAATAAATGGTAGAGCCAGAAGTTAAACCCAGGCACTCCAGCACCACAGTCCATGGTATCTAACCATGACACTGCATGATGCATCCTGGGGCAAAATTCCTCTCCATTTGTGAACTTGTGAAACTAGAGAACAAGTTATCTACTCTCAAAATACAATGGTGGGACAGGCATAGAATAATAGTTATGGATGTCCTGATTCCACATGGGAGAATAAGGATAGAAGAGTCACCAGCCCCAAACAATTCCGAAACCCCACCAGCAAGTTCCATTAGGTTTCAAGGCCTACAAATAATCCTCTATGGCTTGAAGCTCTGCCCTCAGCCTGTGGTTCAACCCTTTGAGACAGAGCCTCCATCCTAGGGTCTGTGACTGACCTGTGGGCACATTTCAATGTTACTGAACAATATTCTTATGTCTGTTCTTTGTATTTTCCTTTAAAATGGTTATAACACCTGCTGGTTCTCTCACGAGTTAAGTCAAATCTTTTAACATGTGTTCATTTCATATCTGTATGAACTTAATGGTTTTATCTTGTCTGAAAATTATCTTTTAATTATCTTAGAGGTCAAACCAAAATGCCCACTACATTAGCCTACCAGAGTCAGGTAAATTTCAATGACAAAGAGCACCTCATGCAGAGTCTAAGCCCAGGCAAGTCTTGTCTTGGTGGTCCAGGTGAATCCAAAGCACCAATACAATGATGCTACTGCTTCTCTAGTTGTAATTTTCTGATCTACTAACTTAGTCTTTGTTTTATTTTGAATACATCATAGCCCATAAGTTATTCCCCATGGTTGGTATAAATGGATGGGAATTTGGTTTTAGAGTCAGACCATTTAGAGAGCTTTCTAAATGGATTCATGGTTTATAGAGATCTAATCTGTGCTGGATGAGACAACAGAGAATCTGGCTTGTCAGTCTTTTTGTTTTTTGGTTTGTTTTAGAGCTCAAGTAAATTAAGACTTGCATGCGCTCTGAGAGGAGAACAGCATTTTGATATCTGGACCGGTGAGTTTTTCTGTTTCTGTGTTTACTCCTAACCCATGGCACAACAGGCTCTATTTCTCTGCGCTTGTATGTCCACGTGTCTGTAATTAAGAAATGCCCTCACCTCTGATCGTGTGAGCATGTAATGGATTCCCTACTTCTGGATGATATTAGTATATTAGATCATAAAATCTCTGAATTTAATGAAGCTCTGTTCTGATTGGCATATTTAATAAATAATTGATTATATAAATGGAATATTCTTTAAATTTCCTGAAAATAAAGAAGTTGAACAATGATACTTAAAAATGAACTAGATTTAAACAATATGTATTCTCCCAGAAACTGAATCACAACTATATTAAGAACGCAAACTCATAATTTGGGTAAACCTTTGGCAAACAAGTCTGGCTTAACAGTTTGGGTTTTGTAAAAATACTACGTCTTCTCTGATTTATCAGTATCAAGTATAAACATTTTTATGCTACCTGGGTATATTTTTCCTAAACTTATACAATTTTATTGACCAAATGAGCTAGAATTACTTCTACTAAAACTTAAAGATGTGAAAAACATAAATTTGTTTAAGCAAATCAAATTATTTTTTTGACGTTCTTGAATTTCTACAGTAATAAGATTTAATAGTATGTCAGCTTGAGAGCATTTCCAAAATCTTTAGATAAGTGAAAATCTTGGATGATATTACATTGAGTTAAGTACGGACGGGTAGATCATTTATAAGTAAGGTAAAACACTGAAACATTGATTACCAAGGATAGTTTTAGTTTATATACTTCTGCTTATTTGTACATGCTACAAACAGGCTACACCTTTGGGTCTGTCAACAAACGTGCTCATTTCTGCCACGTTGAGAAGCTGTATAAGGAATGCGTATGGCCGAATAAAGTTGGGTTAGGTATATGTATGAGCTACTCTGGTAAAGTCACAGACAGTACATAGTTACGGACATTAGTCTTCTTTGTGAAACAGAAGTGACTTTGCTTAAAAGTTATAATATATGTGAACGAGACTCTACTAGGGTCTCAACATTAAGGGCGAAAAAGAGAATGGTTTTTTCTTTTCTTTTCTTTTTTTTTTTTTTGAGGAAGATTAGCCCTGAGCTAACTGCTGCCAATCCTCCTCTTTTTGCTGAGGAAGACTGGCCCTGAGCTAACATGCGTGCCCATCTTCCTCTACTTTATATGTGGGATGCCCACCTCAGCATGGCTTGCTAAGCAGTGCCATGTCCGCACCGGGGATCTGAACCAGCAAACCCCGGGCCGCCAAAGCGGAACGTGCGAACTTAACCGCTGCGCCACCAGGTCAGCCCCGAGAATGTTTCTGTTCTAAAGTAAAACAGCTTTTTGTTCCAGAATAGGAGAGAAGGTGCTGAAACACAAAACTGAGCATGTACAGAAAGCTCTAGAAGGTTCACGGAAATAGAATTTGAAAAGGAACATAAAAACCTGACTCAGTTTTCATGAGTTTATTCATAAGATTTTCAAAATGAGCTTGTAGTTAATTTAGTATCAAATATTATATCGAACACTGAACTCAGTCTGAGAATTTTACTTGCTCTTAGCAAAAAAGACCAAGTTTTGTTAGAGTATGGGTCTGCTCTTAATAAGAAATTGTAAAAGGTCACTCCTCAGCTGTATTAGTTTCCCGTGACTGCTCCAACAAATTACCACAACCTTTGATGGCTTTCAAAAGAATACATTTATTTGCTTATTTCTGAAGGTCAGAAGCTCGAAATCAGTTTCTCTAAGCTACCTTCTTTGTAATCTGCCCAAAAAAGCAGAGATTCTGTATCTTATCACAATAACTTTCTACACTTTCTTCTGACTTTATCATGACCCTGATTATTCTCTTTAAAATAAAAGAGACAAGGGCTGGCCCCGTGGCCGAGTGGTTAAGTTCGCGCACTCTGCTGCAGGTGGCCCAGTGTTTCCTTGGTTTGAATCCTGGGTGCGGACATGGCACTGCTCATCAAACCACGCTGAGGCGTCATTCCACATGCCACAACTAGAAGGACCCACAACGAAGAATATGCAACTATGTACCGGAGGGCTTTGGGGAGAAAAAGGAAAAAAATAAAATCTTAAAAAATAAAAATAAAAATAAAAAAATAAAAGAGACAATAAAAGTTACATAGTTTCTGAATGCTTATTTATTGTATTGCCATCTTGAGGGAAGGTAGCCAAGCTACAATCATTCACCCTCTCGAGTTTCCAGAATCCTATCTTAAGCACTCAAATGTCCTGGCGATTTTATTTTTGCCTTCCCCAAAATGATTCCTAAATGAAAAATGAAAATAACACTTAAAAATAAGTTTTGCACTTACAACTCTATTTGAGATTTCCCAGAAGGCCCTGGAAGTCACATAGACTCTGTTACCTTCAAAAAACAGAGGTGGTAAAATTATTAGATTTATTTGATATGCTACTATTTATGAGTTGCATGGAAAAAAATTCTCAAAAGAGGGGATCAAACTTCCCTGTTAAATTTGAATAGAGAAAATATTATTAACATAAATATTTTAGAAGTTGTGTCATGTATAGGAAGGTCCTGGAGATTTATCAGCACCCTCACTGCCCCTTATATGTTCTCTTACCAAAGTCCTAGTGGTACGTTCCCTGATGATATTAGGCAACAACACTATAGTGTTATCAGGTATAACTTCAACTGTTATTTTTATATGTTTGAGTGCAATCACACTATTTTATGGCCTGCTGAGCGGTGCCAGGTCTGCACCCGGGATCCGAACTGGCAAAACCCCAGGCCGCTGAAGCGGAACACGCAAACTTAACCACTTGGCCACGAGGCCGGTCCCAACCACAGTCATTTTAAATGTCTGTCTCCTCCATGTTGTTTTTTGTTTAATTCTGATGGTTCCCATAAGACTGTACAGACAGGTACAGGACAGAGATCTCATTTTAAACAAAGAGGAACTGTCCAAGAACCCCCAGGAAAAGGATAGCTACTTCAAAGAACAGGCTCTTGAGCACAGCCTTCTGACGTCATCACACAAGCACCTTTAAGATCATGTCAGTGAACAGAATCAGAATTTCGAGAACAAGTTAACTGAAAAGCAGAAGCATTCATGATACAGTTTAACATAACACACAGTGGAACAAGACATAGGTTTGCCAAGTACAAAGACCTATACTATGAAATCAATCCTTTTTTCCCAAATAAAACACAAGTGAAAATTGAGAGTGAGTTATTGAAAGCGTTCTCCTAAATCCAAGAAAACCTAAGACCTGCATTGAAGAGCTCACCTTCCTTTTCACAGAGGAGAACATGAAATAGTTTCTATCTCAAGGTCCATTTCTCAGGAGAGAGTGGAGGAAAGAGCCTCAACAACAGGTAAGAGAGCCAGGCTCTCCTCCTTGCTGTGACCTTGGGAGAGCTGATTACCATCTCTGGGCCAAAGTGGCCTCAGCTGTAAAATGAAGATCCTAAAGAATAATCCTTATCTCCTATGCCCCACTTACCCACTTTCCATAGAGAACTTCTCTTAGGAAAAGATCATAGACTTGTAACTGTGCCCCTGGAGCAGACCTCTGAAATAATTTAGTCCTCATTTTATAACCATCGAAGATGATGTGCCCCTAAGTAAACTACGCTTACAAGAGACCACAACCTGGTGACTCTCCACCTGCAGTTGCCGGGCAAAGGCCTGCTTGCCAATTCAAATGAAGAAAAGAGTAAGAGTTGAACTTGGCTAAGGCTAGGAGGGCTTCATGGCTCTCTATAACAAATTACCAAGGAGCTGGAGCAGTTCACCTAGGGGGCCAAGACCTACCAGGACCACTATCATGACCTGGGGGACCATTATTCAGCAAGGAAGTACCTGGCCAAACAGAAGCAGAGGATACTGGCAGAGAGAAGAGCTGCTAAAGAGCCGCTGCTGCCTGAGGCAGCTCCTTAACGCCCTCCTCACGTGACTGTCACCGCATTACTAAAATAAAGTGCAATGAAAACTAAAATTGAAATTTGTGGGGTAGACACCTTGACAATGAGGTTTCTGTAGATAACTCTTATTATCCCCATTTGACACATGAGGAAACTGCTGCTCAGAGGCAACAGATCAATGTCCAAGATCACATGGCCAGAAAGTGGTGAACTGGGATGGCCAACCCAGGTCCTCTCAGCCCATTGTTGCAGCCGGCTGGGCAGCCTCTGACCAGCCCTCTGTGACACGCCAGGAGGCTGCACAGGGTGGCCCTGGAGCGTTGATACAGGGGAAGGGTTAGACTGCTATAACACTTGATGTGACACCTTTTTAAACTTAACACCCAGCATGAAAATGTCCACAAGAATTATATATGCATTTGAGTCCATCACTTGGGACAGAATTTACACAGGTTATGCTTATACCTCTCAAAGCAGGTATTCGGCCACTGATAATTCTGTTATTCTATCGAATACGTGATCATTAAAATGATCAGATGTTTCATCAGAGAATGAGATTGATAATTATGTTTGAAACGAAATAATGTATAAGTGAGCCCATTCATTAATTAATAACCATGAAGAACCTCTTGAATTGCCTGTTTTAGACCAGAGAGTAGCCTTTATATAATATTCCTATTTAATTCACCAGTGTTCACAGGAGGATGGAAGGACATACCCCACGGGGCATCACAGCACTAGCTAATAATTCCTGTCTCAATTCCTCTTTTGGAACAAGGCAGGGTATAGATAGATGAAATCAACCTGACAATAATTCCTTTTATGAATAGTTCTTTATGGTTTCCCCATCACTCCTCAATCTTCACGTAAAGCCCCTGTCCCGTGAAGTTCACGTCAACTGCTATGCCGCGCTCTGTCCACCCACCCCCGCCGCCATCACCTCCTGACTTTCCGACGTTCCCTGTTGTGAATAAAGCCTTTGGCACTCAGTCATGGTCTTCAGCCCCTCCCCAGTTACCGCCACCATTCTGGGAATCCAACGTGCCTGGAGCGCCATCCCAAAACCCCCCATCCTCCATCCCCCAACCCACAACCCCCACCCACCCTCCCCGACACCCTCCTGGCCTCACAGGCCTTGACTTGCTCAGAGCCAGTGAGGAAGTCTTCTCCACCGCAACCTCAACCAGCTACTCCCATGAGGGCCACTCCCCACACTGTCACCATTAGAAACTGCTCCCTGAAATCACCGATTCCAGCATCCCACACTGCCCAGCATCCACACTGCCCACCCCTTCTACCCCTCCCACCCTCCACAAGATATCTCATTCTGGGTGCCTCCCAAATACCTCCAATTAAAAATGACAGAAACTGAGGAGTCAAAAGCAATGGATTCGAATCCTTTAATAGCATTTATTGATGACAGAAGCCAGGATTCTACAGCTATGAGAAATTTGGGCTTGGGCGTGGGCTGAGGCTGAGGCTTCCCACTAGGCCCTGACCGAGGCTTCAGCCGCTCCTTCTTGCTCCGGGCATCTCACCAAACAGAGTGAAGGCTGAATCCCTCAATTGGCGGCGGGGCGCGCGGTTGTTGTCCACTGCTCCCTCCACATCTTGTGGGATGATAGCGCCGTTGCTGACCTCAGCGCTTACTTTCTCCAGGATGTGGTCAGTAAGGTAGTCCACCATAGCAAAGAGAAAAACCTCTGTGGATGAACTCTGGTGCTGAGCATACTGATCCTTCTGCAGAAGGCGGTCCAGGTAGCTCACAGGTAGCTCAGCCGTTGGAAGATGGGCTTGAGTCTGATGGGAGCTGTCATGGCTTTGTTTTTCCGACATGATGTTTGCTGGCTTCGGGTCCAATCAGCTCTGCTTGATTCTGGTGTCTGGGCCTCTCTGGATGCCAGCATTCAGTCCTTCCCAGTGTATCCCTGAGCTCTGGGCCCTGATTGGTCAGGGACATCCTGCCTTTATGACATCACTGGTGTCCATCATGCCCTTATCAGGCCTTAGCCTAGAAATGTCCATGACAGGAACCTGGTCACTGTAATGACTATGAGGCGGGGTCGGTGGGCCGAGGAGTCGAAAGAAAGATTTCTTAGACTCTTAAGATCTGGCAGCAGTGCTCTTTTATTTAGAGAATAGTGTAGCATGGGGACAGGACCCATGGGCAGTCAGAGCTTCTGCCGCTGCCCCGAGTTATGGGTTAGGGCTAAATTTAAGGCATAGGTATCTGATTCATCTCTTTACAAGACAAAGGAAAGAACATAAAAAAAAGTTAAAATGGTATCAGTGCAGGTGGGGTCTGGTCATTGGGTGATCCCATGAATTTTAGACAAGAATCAAATCGGATTAAGTAAAGGTTAGAAAGGTTAGACGCCACCACCCTAAACCAGTTACATGAGATTGCCAGACAGCAACCAACTTAAGTTCTTGCCTTCCCCATTAAGAGTTTCTAGGGACAAGGTCATCTCTCCTCTTCTTCCTGGTACAGAGAGGGAGGCACCTTTTACAGATAGAGATTTACCTTACAAATGTAAATGTGTCCCAACAAGGGCAAGTTCCATTCCCCAGAGCCTCCTTCCCTGTCCCAGTTTATCGAAAGCAATCAGCCCAAAACAATCCTGATGCCAAAGAGACATATCCTGGGGTGGCCAATTTCAGGTCCCGACAAGGTCATCCCCCCTTCCTTCACAAACTCAAATGTCTCAAAAGGGCAAGCAAAGTTCCAGTCCTCGGAGCCTGCTTCTCATCTGCAGTTTTAAAAGTCATAAACCATTTTAAAATTAAGCAGCCTAAAAATCCTCATCAACTACACCCTCATTTTGAGGGAATTGTAATTTTCTGCTTGACTTTAACATTGTAAAAGCAAATGTGTGTTTCAATGGAAACTTTTCCCTGTCTTTAGGACACCAGTCCATGTTATCTGATTCTAGCTTTGCATTGTCTTTGAGCTGTTTTAAAATCTTTTGTTAGTTGTAGGTCACTGATAAATGTGTAAACTGTTTTGTCTACTAGAGATTAAATTGTCCCTCCCAGTTATGATGTACAAAAACCAATTTTGCACCCATTTACACATTCATTTAAATATTCTTGATCAATATGGCTGTATCTAATCTTTGGATTCTCTTTTGAACCAGCTATAACATCTCCCCATTCCCTCAGTGAGTAAACAGGATCTTTTAACACATGTTCATTTCATATATGTATGAATGTTTTGATTTTACACTATTTGAAAAATATCCTTTGACCATTTTGGAAGCCACAATGAGATGCTCAATGAATTCACCTGTCAGAACCAGGTAAACATTGTTGAGAGAGAAGTGTACCTTGTGCTCAGTTTAAGATCAGATGTGTCTTTTCTTCGCCGTCCTCGGTGAAGCCAAAACACCAAGTGATGTTTCTTCTTGTTTTTTCTCATTTTAATTTTCTTCTTCACCAATTTTGTGTTTCTGCTTTGTTTTTGCTTCATTTCCAGCTGATGATAGTTACAGACATTTCCATTCCAAAAGAGACAAAGTAGGAAGAAAGGAGTCTCTGATCCAAGCAATTTCAATATGCAAGCAGGCAAATCTCCATACTTTCAAAGCCTGAGAATAATCCACTATAGCTTGAGGCTCCTTCCTCTGACCCCATGACTTCACCTGGGTCCACAGACCTGCCCTCTAGGCCCTAGGCTCTGCCCTCAGAATCATCTTTCTTTTATTTTGTACAGAGCACATGTTTGCAGCTGAGTAATTTTATTAGCCTATTTTCTGCTCGTCAAATTTTGGGAGTCTCACAGCCTTCTTTCATTTCATCCTCTATCTACCCTTTCAGTTAAAGATGGCATTGTTTCCACTGATTTAACATACTCAAAAATCTTCTAGTGTCCCATGTATGTCACAGGGATTCATGCTCTTAGACAAGAGGCTCATTCACAGATCCCTCCTGGAAAATCTCATCTCTAGTCCCTGCTTCTGCTGAGATGGCCAGGCTTTATTCATGATTCACATCCTGTATCACTTCAGAGTCCTCTATTTGACTGAATACTTTGATCTTTTGATCCCTCAGAGGTACTAGCAAAAGGAAGTCTAGCTACATCCTTGATTTAATTTCGACAGGATGCTTTCTTGACAGTGAATCCTCTAATTTTAATGTCTTTTGTAATCTGGATAGGTTGAGAATTTCTCATATCTTCAAGTCCTGGTTCCTTTTTGCTTAATAGTTCTTCCCTCAATTTATGTCTTATCTCTAGCAATTTACTATAGGTAGCAAAAAGAAACAAGGACATGCCTTTCACAATTTTCTTGGAAATCTGCTCAGCTAAATCTTCAATTCATTGCTTACAAGTTCTGCTTTCCACATAACTGTAGGACACAATTCAGCCAAGATTTCTGCTACTGCATAACAAGAATCCCTTCTCCTCTAATTTCCAATATTATGTTCCTAATTTCCTTCTAAACCTTCACCAGCAACACGTTTGACACTCATATTTTATCAATAGTCTGTTTATGATGATTTAAGTCTTATCTAAGGCTTTCTCTACTGTGCTCCTCACTTCCTTCTGAGCTCTCACAAGCAGCACTTTTAACATTCATATTTCTATTAACTGCTCAAGATAATCTAGGATTTTTCTATCATGCACCTCAAAATTATTCCAGCCTACAGCTATTATTCAATTCCAAAGCCACTTCCACATTTTTAGGTATTTGTTATAGCAGCAACCCACTTCCTGGTACCAAAATCTGTATTAAATTCTCTTTACTGCTACAATGAACTGCTACAGATTTGGTGGCTTAAAAACACATATTTAGTCTTGTACAGCTCTGGAGGTAAGAAGTCTAAAACAGTTTCACTGGGCTAAAAACGATTTACCAACAGGGCCACGCTCCTTCTGGAGGCTCTAGAAGAGAATCTGTTTCCTGGCCTTTTCCAGCTCCCAGAGCTACACGCCTTGCATTCCTTGTCTGTGCTCCCTTCCTTCATCCTCACAGCCAGCAGTGGAGCATCTTGCTCCAGTGGTCAAATTTCCTTCTTCTGTGTCAAACCTATCTCTGCCTCCCTCTTATAAGGGCATGTGTGTTTGCACTTAGGTTCTATCGGATAACACAGAATAATCTCTCATCTCAAGATCCTTAACATCATTTTATACGTGAATGTTCTTTTGCCGTATAAGGGAACGTTCGCAGGCTCACGGGATTGGGATCTGGTTATTTGGGGGAGGCCATTATTCAGCCTACCACAGGAGGTATTCCCAGGAAACTCTAGTAGGGAAGAGAGGAACTGAGACAGGGTAGGGAAAGAGGCAAATAAAGTGTCCATTATTGATTAGCTTAATATCACTGAAGAACTTTATGGAACACCAGAAAACACACTTTCCAGGGGAAAATAACGCCCCAGCATTCTGGATCGTCATGCTATTGGGCAGAGTGGGCTCTGCCAGCCTAATAAAAGCCATCACACAAAGAAATACAGGTTCTGACATTTGAAAATCAGGGAAATACGCATCTAAACGCTACGGGATGTGAGAGTATGGGTAGGACACTGACAGCATTCTCTATACCCAGAAATGTTTATACACCATCCTTAGGAAGTCTTTCCCTTCCTTCTTACCTCCTGCCTGCTCTTCCTTCTTTCATTTAACAAATTCATGGTGCAGCTACCTGGTATCAACCACTGAGTTAGACGCTAGATATTCAATGTTAAACAAAAAAGACATTACATCATCTTTATGGAGCATTCAGTCTAGCGGGAAAGATAGATGTTAAATACCCAAAGAAATACATAATTCCAAATTGCCATGCGTAACCTAAAGCAGAGTTTATCAACCTCAGCACTATTGACATTTTGGACTAAATAATTCTTTGTTGTGGGGCAGGAGGGCTGTTCCTGGCATAGTATATTCAGAAATATCCTTGGCCTCCATCCACTAGACAATAATCCAGTTGTGATGCTAAAAGTATCTCTAGACATTGTCAAATGTCCCCTTGAGGGCAAAATTATCCTTGATTGAGAACCACATCACATTTAAAAATGTAAATTAAAAATAAATTACTTTAAGAGACAATGAGGGGACGTAACTTAGATGGAGTAATCAAGGAATATCCTCTGAGGAAGGGACATTGAAACAGAACTGGCGCAAGAATAGGAAATGAAGCAGAGAAGGGGTAAGAGAAAGAACATTCCAGAAAGATGGCATAGGCAAATCCCAAACTAGTGAAGTATTTGGGGTGTTTTAAATGAAAGCTAGTAAGTATGACTGAATATGAGTACAAGAAAGGACAGGGGTTGAGATGCTCTTGTATCCACCCACAAGCAATGAAGAATCTGGACTTTAATAGACATCTTGGCACTTGGATCCATCTCTCAAATCTGGATGAACATGAACATAATTTATATAAATATATATATATGTTCTTTTTTAATTAACCAATGACAAAATAGAAAAAGGTTATAAGAGAGCAAGGAAGTACAGGATGAATGGTTGTAATACTGTGTGGTAGATGGTTGGCAGAAGTGGCCACAATAATCCCATTCTCTGTATCCACTCCATGTATCCACATTTTTTTTTAAAAAGTGACTGTGCAGCTCTTCCAACGAAGACGTGGTACCTACATCCCCACCTCTTAAATCTTGGCTGCCCTTACCTCTTACATGGGGAAATAAAATGGGGACGTGATGGAGGGCCATTAATGGGCCTGGTCCTCAAGAGACTTTGTGTTCTTTCACTCTTACTTGAAACACCTACTTCTGTCATGTCAGTGAGTATAAGCTAGCCTGCTGGAAGATGAGAGACCAAATGGAGCTGAGCCAAGTCAGTCCAGTTGTCCCTTCTAAGGCCTTAGATATGTAAGCCCAGCCATGATCGGCAAAGTCAATTCATCCCCTTATTGTGGTATTATTGTTATACATATTAAATCTATAGATTCTAAAAAATCAATAATATATTGACATAACTATCACTTTATATAATTGTATGTCTCTATGTCTTTAGAGAAGCTGAGAGAAGGGCAAACATATATTTATAGAATTTGTTATACTAACCTCCTAATTTGTCATTCATGATTCTCCTCATTTGTTTCTGTGGACTCTAGTTTCCTCCTGGAGTCATTTTCTTAACCCAGTACAGCTTTGCTTCCACCCATCCCCTTTGTGCTGTTATTGGAAAATATATGACATTTTATATCTTGTATGCACAATACATTATACAATTAATTTTTAAATCAGTCAGGAGGGGAAAGGAAAATAAATATGCATTTACACTGCCTTTTAAAGTTACAGTTTCCTTTACCAGTATCAGTGTTTTGTTGTTTGCATGGATTTGAATTACTGCCTGGGGTTTCTTGCTTTCTGCCTGAAAAACTTCCTTTTATTTTTCTTCCTTCTTTTTTCTTTCTGCTCCTCAAACTGGGAAATCTCAATTGTCCTGTCATCAAGTTCACTATTCTTTCTTCTGCCAGTTCAAGTCTACTAAATCAGCTCTCTAGTGAATTTTTCATTTTGGTTGCTGTAATTCTCAACTCCAGAATTTCCATTTGCTTCCTTTTTATGACTTCCATTCTTCTTAGTATTCTCTATTTGATGCAGCATTGTCATCAGATCTTCCTTTCCTTTAATCCTTTGAACATATTTATAATGGTAACTTTGAAGTCTGTCTGTTAAATCCCACATCTGCTTGGAGCCTGCTTTTGTTCTGGTCTATGGGTCATACTTTCCTGTTTCTTGGCATGTCTCACAATTTTTTGTTGGCAACTGGAAATTTTAAATATATTGTAGCAACTGAGTATTAGTTCTGCCACCAAGTGCTTATTATCATTTCTGTTTAATTGTTTAGTGACTGGCTGGATCAACTTAATAAAGTGTATAGCCTCCCCTCACATTGTGAAGCCTTTGATGTTGTTCCTCATGGGGTACAGACTTGGGTATGACCCCAGTCACCCTGGGATGACATTAGTTTTGGCAGAACTCTTTGTCTCTTTCTCTGACCACATCCAACTGTTAAGCTCCACTAATTACCAGCTGATTGCTCACTCTACTGTTTTTAACAACGCCCTGAAGCATAAATTGTTCCACAGACTAATCCAATCAAATCCAGGCTCTCGTGAAGTGTTACTTAGGTCAATGTTTAAGACTTGTTCCATCTCCAGGAAGGCTCCTCCTGGGTGTCTTTTCTCAGCTTCTCTCCAGAAAATCAGCCAGCCTACAGTTTTGTCTATACCTCCAATTAATCTACCAATCTCTTCCCAATTGCCTTTCATCACAACTTCCACTGTTTTTGAGAGTGCCCTTAGGTTTAAACTTCTCCATACTCTATTGCAAATGAAGTCAGTTCCTTTGGTAAGGGGTTCAGCATTCTCTGTTTTAAGGCCTGCTATCCTCCAGGGCAAATCTCTGAGCCACAGCTCTGGAGCTAGGGGTGGAGACAATGGGACATTTTTCTCTGAGTGACACCCCTGCTTTAGGAGCTGAACACTTACGGAGAGAGGAGTAGCCTCAGCTCTTCTCACCTTGCCTCTCTCAGTGTGGATCACAAATGGATTACCAATCTATGTAAGGATGATGAAGTCCCAGTATACTCAGTGATGCCAGACCCAAGGTAGAGTCTCCATCCCATGAGTGGTGGTTGGGAGGAAGAAGCAAGCACCCATCTCTCAACCATTCTTGCCCAGAACTTAGCCCTAGGGACAAGTAGCTGGGGGCAAGATGAGAAATGTTGATGTCATGCCCTTCCCCTAAAGATAGCCCTTGGACTAAGAGCTGGAGGTAGGAGGAGCCCTGTTTGTTGCTCCACTCCTGAGTGGAGTTTCCATTTCACTGAGCTGGGAGGGGAGAAGGATGGAGTGGATATCAGTTGAAATACCACAGACTCTTGCTATAATCTCCAAGTGTTAATAGATTTTCTTGAATAAATATTTCTTCATTTGCTGTATGCCCTTAGGACCATTTCCAGAGACTTTAAATGGTTGTTTCAAAAATAATTTTCACCAATATTTTTGGAAGTTGGTCTACAGGGCATGTTTCACTTTTATGCTGGAAGTGGAACCCTGGTTGTGATTTTTACGTTACTGAGGTTTGGCAGTTTATTAGCTAGCATTATTGTAGCAATAGATAACTGACACACACTGCTTAATTGTGGAACCACTAGAATCCTAGGCTCTCAATATTTCATGTGGAATCTAGAGTATTCCTTCCACTGTAATTGAAACCACCCTAGGGATTTAGTGCATTAAATCACTTCTATGGTAAATAATCCAGAGGACTGAAAAACACTTCATCATGCAGTTTCTAAAAGTGATTCTCATAAAATGAGTCATATGGGAGAATCTGACTTATGGAGAGGTTTAAATGGGGTGTACTTCTTTAGGCAGTAAGAAATGGCCAATCATTTGCTGCATTACAGAAAAAAGTACTCTCACAATTCCTAGTGGCAAGCAAAACAGAAAGACTGATAATCTGCTTTTAACAAGAGAAGTCATCACTGTGTTTGAAAACAGCACTTCATAAAAACTGAACTTGCAGAGTGAGATCCTCCTTGTCCAGACATTTGATCAGGTCTGACATAGAAAGTGAGAGAAAGAGGAGTGGGTAGTGTCCCATCTAAAAATTTCTTTGCTTTAATTCCAGAGTCAGAAATATGGACTATCTGGCATACTTTACCCATAATACAAACAAAACGTCAAAATCACTCAACAGGAAGTTAGTCACACACAACTATCAATACAATCTTCCAAGAAAGAGAGCAAAAGAATTTAACAGCATTATCAACAGAATTTTTTCCATCACAGAATCCCCTTTCTTGACCTACAAGAGCACACATCCCCAGGGCCTCATAGTCTGGCAGTTGACTTCTCTACCACAATGTATTCCAATTGTTTAAAAAGCAAGACTTTGGGCCAGCCCCATGGCCAAGTGATTAAAGTTCCACGCACTCCACTTCGGTGGTCCTCGGTACACAGAGGTTTGGATTCCAGGAGCAGACCTAGTCTGCTCATCAGCCATGCTGTGGTGGCATCCCACATACAAAAAAATAGAAGAAGATCAGCACAGATGTTAGCTCAAAGCTAATCTTACTCAAGCAAAAAAAAAAAAAAAAAAGGAAGATTGGCCACAGATGTTAGGTCAGGGCAAATCTTCCTCACCAAAAACCAAAAAAATAAAAGCAAAACTTGCAGTTAACTTTGAGCCCTAGGGAATTCTAAGTCTAATTTCTATCTATAAAGATCTTTAATTACAGCAACTATCAAAACGTCAGAGTTTCCAAATATGAGGGAAAGTAACTATTCAGGCAATCACACTTGTTGACCCATGGGGCCGAAGTCAGCAGGGAAGCCAGTAAGGCCAGTGCTCAGAAACTGACACTTGAGTTGGTGATAAGAGACTGTTGTGGCAGGCTGGCTCACATTTCCAAAACAGCAGTTTCAAAAATAGTTTCAAAAACATCCATTTTGGTCTTTCCTGAAGGTAGACATAATATGATATATTTCCTATGTATATATTTCACTGCAAAAAATTTCACTTAAAAATTGTGCTCATAATATATTAAGTTAAAATATTAGGTTATTTGTATGATCTCAACTTTAAAATGTATATCCTTCTCTGTTCTCCTATACCTCTACTCTCAGCCCACCTTCACCCCCTTTACGGCTGGTAAATGTCCCCCAAATCTCCAAAGAGCCAAATCAAACATTACTTCCTCTTTAAAGCTTCTTCTCACTTATTTCGACAAAGTTTTTCTCATATATGAGCTCCAATGGCACACTCTGGAAAATAATATGCGAACATGATATTAGTTATAATTTCCATGCGGAGGGACTATGGGTCATTTATATTTTCCTATCCATACTTGTCTATATCTTATAATTGTTTACATGAAACATGTATTACTTTTGTAATAAGGAAAGAAACAATAAAAGTTCCTTAGAAAATGAAAAGGATATCATGCTCAACTGAGCTTCACAGAGGGACTTTAATTTTCACCATTATGATGTGTGATACTCAAGTTGACCTAGAAAAAGGCAGAGTCTAGAACTACTGTGGCGCATTTCTCAAAGGATGAGGTGGCCCTAGGTCGACACATTTCAAAACAGATGAAAGTGAAATAACTCATAGCCCTTCTCCTATACATCCTACCTTACTTTTCACTGTTTCTCCAGTTACACAACCAGCTCTCAAAGTTACCCCTGAGTAGCCTCTCTCACTCACCACCATGTTCATTGGGTACCAAATCTCCATTCTTCCTCAGAAACATTCCTTAAACCATCCTCATTTTCACTGTCATAGTGCAGGTCCTCCTTTCCTCCTGCAGGTTTCTGTGGTCTAGCCTCATCCTTTTCTAGGTTATCTTCTCACTGTTCCTGGGGTTTTCTTCTTCTTATTTTCAAAATCTGATCATGCTAGTGTAATATCTCCTTTTTTTGTGGTTTGAATACTGACAGCTTTTGAGTCGCACCCTACCCTCTTCTCCTTCTGCCCGACAAGTGGTGAGGCTTATGAGAAAACCTGGGTGGCTCCATCTTTTGGCGCTAGTTGGGGATTCAAATCACACAAGCCCCTTCCCATGTATGGATATCTTCACCCTGGCTCCACTCCCTAACCACCATAGAAACTCCAAGTCAATGTTCTCTCCCTGCTCTCTGAAGCAATTTCAGGACTTACTTGGGAGCTACCCTGCTCTGCCCAGAAAGCCTCATTATGTGAGAGATTCATCTTTCCATACCCTTTTGGGGTGTGTGTGTGTGAGATCACTGATCTCCACGTCCTAACCAAGTTTTGGGTGGGAATCCATCTGTATCTTAGAGGTGGCCACAACGGTGTTCCCTTCCTGTTGAGTCCCTGCTGCCCTGCAAAGCAGAGTACAAAGCTCTTAGCACATCCCCTAGGGCTCTTCATCACCTCTCTCCCTCTCCTCCTCCCCACAGAAACCTATGCTTATGCCTATGCTTATGCTTATCTATTCCCAGAGTATTCCATGGCCTGCCAAGATCTCTGATCGCATATCTGCTTTTCCCTTTGCTGAAATGACTTTCCTACTACCACTTCTCCCTTCCTTTCCTAACTTCCAAGCCACCTTATTTCTCCCTGATATCTACAAAATGTTTTCACCATTCCCTAAGACCAAATAAAATGTGAAGTCCTCTGAAAGTCTCCACTAATTTCTCTAGACAGAGATGTTCTCTTCTTTTCCTGGTCTGTGATGGCACTTCAATCACTGTTCTTGCCTGCTTACAGGTCTCTCTTCCCCTGCAAGGCTCTGAACTTTTTGATGGCAGAGACCTTCCTTTCTTCTTCTAATATTCTTTGTCTCCAGTACACTCATGAATATAATCACTGCTGAATAATATCGATTGAATGAATAAGCAATTATTTTTTCAAAATAAAATGGAAATCTTGTTAAGAATGAAAGATGATGGTAAACAAAATATTTTGAACTCTTTGAGACAGGGAAACAACTAGAATTTTTCTATCTTTGCCCCTAGAGTTATATGCAAGTGAATGTTATGACATTGTTGCCTGGCTAATGAAATAATTGTAAAATAGCTAAAATATAATGCGGGGACCTGGATTTGGCCACCCCAAAATATGTCTCTTTGGCATGATGATTATTTGAGGCTGGTTTCTTTGCAGACAGGAAACCAACTGAAAAGTAGAACTTGCTTGCCCTTTGTTAGGAGATATTTACATTGTAAAGGAAATCTCTGTCTGTAAAGGTATCTCCCTCTCTGTACCAGGAAGAAGAAAGGAGATGACCTTCTCTCTAGAAACTCTTAATCAATGGGGAAGGCAAGGACTTAAATCTGCATTTGTTTATTGTGCTTGTCTGGTAACCTCCTGTAACTGACTTCCCTCCCCCTCCAACCTTGGCATTTCTTTAAGGATTAAGCATCTTTCCTCAGGCTAGGAACTGATTGCTGCACTCACCTGTGACCACCCAGCTCAAGACAATAGACTTGCTTCCTGCTGTGTCCATCAAGTGCTGTGCTGACAGGGCAATCTTGTGACTATTGTGGGAGGAACATTTCAATCCTATGTGAAACATCCTGTTTGGGGGTATATAACCACTCTGTGCACCCCACTTCTTCGGTGCCCTTTCTTCCTTCGGGAGGAAAGGCCCCGGGCCATGGTCCTCAGATTTCAGCTCAGAATAAACTCACCCAAATTTTCATTTATAGGTTGGTTATGGATTATTTTCGTCGACATCACTATTGAGCTAGATTCCTCGAGGCCTAAATGACACTTCTTTGTTAAATTTAACAGCCATACAAGAAGCATCGTGACCCCTATGGTTCAAAAGTTATGAGATAATTAGTTAACAGAAATGAAAATGACTCATGTGTGTCATCCTCCCCTCCCATAAAAACAAATTTGGAAACTATGGGTCACAGTGTTTTCTTCCATTTTGGCCAGTTTGCATATGGAAGAGTTAAGAAAATCTTCTCACCACATAATGGCAAATATCTCCATTTTTCCTTGAAACCACTTTAAGTCCATAGTTGCTAACTTCATCTAAGAACATACCTTTTGCAACATTTTATCAAGAACCTAGATAATAACCCAGAAGATAAGCTTATCATGACAAGAGGAATAGTTAGTACATTGGATCACATTTCATTCAGTCATTCAGCAAATGTTAACTGAGCATCTATGTACCCCCATCACAGCACTCAATCCACTATGCCCTGCTTGTCTCTTTACAGGTTTCTCTCCTCCTGCATGTCTCTGAGCGTTTGAGGGCAGAGATCATCTTATTTTCATATAATACCCACTACTAGCACTGGGCTGGCACATGAGTCCAGTGCTGAAGGAGATTTGGCCTGACTACCTTATGGAACTTACTCATACCTGAAGACTAGAAATCTTGAAAGCAATGGAATGATATAAATGCAAATTTCTATACTGAAGTTCACAAAATCAACAGCCTAAATACATACAGGGAAAAGACTCAGCTTGCATCAAAAGATGCAAGCAAATGTTTTCACGGTCCAAAATCTTAGTGAGATGTACTCATAGGTTTATGCAGTTGCTAAGGAAAATAATAAAAGTCAAATACCTGACTAGCTCACAGCTTCTATATGTGACCCACTATTATGGCCACGGGAGGACTGATACCATGATAAATCCACGGACTCCAACCCAGTTCTCAAGTGGCAATCAAGCACACATTCCCTAGTTGGTTCCTTTGCCCATTCCCACTAGTATTATTTTTTAACTTCCATCATTCTCTTCAAATCATATTTTCCCTCACTTCCTATCTCATCATAGCAGATGTTGTCAGTGCCTACAAATAACCCCTCACTTCAGTATGTGCCAGCTTCACCCTACTTCAAGCACCTGCAACTCTTAACTGGAAGCCTTTCTCTCAGTTGATCTGGGGAAGATTGGAAGCAAAAGGAAGTTAATGCCCCTAGAAGCAGCTCCCAGCCAATGACATATGGGAGTTGGAGGATAAATATTTCCGTTCTCCTGCCCCAAGATGGGGTAATTCTGATGTATGTTCTGCACTGTTTCCTAGCGTTTCCCAGCAGGATTGAGTCCCAGTTGCCCATGGCAGAAACTTGTTCCATAAGATGCACTTTATCAGCTTACTTCTCTCCCCCGTCTCACTTCCTTAACTACCCTAATGGTGATTCTCAGAATTAACTCCCAAATAAACTGCTTGCATATAAACCCTGTCTCAGGGTCAGCCTCTGGGGGTACAAAGCTAAGAGACTCCCTTTCAGCAAAAGCACTCAGTTCTTACTGCACAGAGAGAACAGAGACTCCACCCCAATCCCAGGCAGGGGTGCTAGTTACAAACCTGACGAAATCTACACTCATACTTCCCTCCCTCCTTTCAACTTCAGCGGAAGAGTTGACTCTTCTTTACTTATATTAATTCCCTGATGTGGTATCTACATTCATTACTCTTAAAGCTTTTTAAAAAATATTTTGCTTTGAAGTAATTTCACATTTATAGAAGTTTTTATAAAAGTACAAATAATTCCCACATGCCCATCAACTAGATCTCCTAAATGTTAACATTTTACCATGCTTGCTTCATCATTGTCTCAGTGTTTTGGGTTTTTTTTTTTTTAATTGTGGTTCTCAGACTGTGATGAAGGGCCTTTTTAAAAAATATCCAATCCATTCAGGACCAATCTTTTTGTTTGTTTTATGTTTTTGTGAAACGTCATAAAAGTGAACCACTAGAAAAGCAACAATGACCAAAGAAGGATGTATAAAATGCAAGCTCCTCGTTTTTAAATATTTAGATTCAAAGGTATCAAATAACTCTGTCGAATAGCTATAAACATTTCTAAATGTTTATTTTGCACTTCCATATTTATCATGTCTCAGATCAGTAATTCCCAGTTCATGGGCTGGCATGGCTCTGCCGACCACAATGCACAGCTTTACTGTAGATAACGAAATCCATTGTTAGGCTTCTCACTCCCATACCCTGCCATTTCAACCTCCCCCTCACCACAATAGCCTTTTCTTTCATAAGCATACTCAAATATTTGCCTTCTTAAAACAACAACATTGACAATCCACAGTCCCACCTCTGGATACGACCTTATCTTTTTATCCTTAGGAACAAAGGTTCTTATTTCCTATCATTGCATTTTCTGTTCACTCCTTGGTGCCTTGTAAGCTGACTGTCTCCACCAGTTCAGGAAACTGCTTCTGCCACGGACCCAGAGACCTAGCTGCTAAATTCATGAAATACATGGGCCACATTTCAGTTTTTATCTCTGAAGGTTTCTCTCCAGCCTGTGACATATGGGCCACTCCCTCCCCTTCCTCAACTCCTTCTCTCGCAGTTTTTCGGACACGACTCTCATCTGGGTTTCCTCCTACATACATACAACTTTCTTCAGTACTTCTCAGTTTCCTTTCAAGGATTCTCTCCCCATAGACCTCTATTTTCATTCTTTAATCTCTCTTCTGGAGAAAACACTTCCGTTCACATGTTTCAGTAAACATCCTCTACTGATGATTCCAAAATCAACATCTGGAATCCATACTTCTCTCTTGGCGCTCCAATTCAGGTTCCTTGTCTGATTTTCAGTTTTCGAATCTGTAAAATGGGAATAATATCTGACTTAGAGGACTGTTCTGCAGGTTAAATGATGCAGCGCCAGTAAGAAAGAATAGAGAGCAGTGCCTGACCATAGTAAGTCCTCAGTATACATCAGATATTATAATTATCTACTTCCCCTCCTGGATTTTCTTCTCATATTAGTCTCTTATCATACTGAATGTGGCTAATGCCTTATCAGATTGTTTCCCCTCCCTCCCTTCCTTTCACCCTTGGACAAATATTCACTGAGTGCCTGCTATATGCTGGGCAGTATGTAAGGTGTTGGAGATAAAATATTGACTAAGACAGGTAGTCCCCACCCTAATTAAGTTTATACTCTAGTGGTAATACAAATTTTTTTTTTTTAAAGATTGGCGCCTGAGCTAACAACTGCTGCCAATTTTCTGGGGTTTTTTTCCTGCTTTTTCTCCCCAAGTCCCCCCAGTATATAGTTGTATATTTTAGTTGTGGGTCCTTCTAGTTGTGGCATGTGGGACGTCGCCTCAACATGGCCTGATGAGTGGTGCCGTGTCTGCGCCCAGGATCCGAACCGGGGAAACCCTGGGCCACCGAAGTAGAGCGCGCGAAGTTAACCACTTGGCCATGGGGCCGGCCCCAATACAAATGTTAAATAATTCACTGCTGTACAGAAACTTGGGTGTCATCTTTAACTTCTTTCTCTACCTTATCCCCTAATCTGACATCCATCAGTGATGAAATCATTTCCATTTTTTCTCCTTATTATCTCTAAAGGCCATTCCTTCCTCAAGTTCTGCACTGTCCCATACAGTAGCCAGTAGCCACTAGCCACACATAGCCATTTAAATTTAGATTTAAATTAATTAAAATTAAATAAGATAAAAATTCAATTCCTTGATTGGTCCTATTTCAAGAACTCTGCAGAAACATCTGGCTACTTTATCAGACAGAGCAGTTCTAGAACATTACTATCATGACAGAGAATTCTATTTGACAGCACTGTTCTAGTTTCAATGTCCTAAAGCAGATCCTTATCATCTTTTTTTTAAGGAAGATCCTGAGGGTTTTATTTATTTATTTTTTAAAACTGACCCTGAGCTAACATCTGTTGCCAATCTTCATTTTTTTCTTCTTTTTCTTCTCCCCAAAGCCCCCCAGTACATAGTTGTGTATTCTAGTTGTAGGTCCTTCTAGTTCTGCTGTGTGTGACACCACCTCAGCATGGCTTGATATGCAGTGCTAGGTCCACACCCAAGATCAGAACCAGCAAAACCTCGGGCAGCCAAACTACTTGGCCCTGGGCTGGCCCCATCATCTGTTTCCTAGATTACTAAAACAGCTTTGGTATTAGTCTTTCAACCTTTGGTCCTATCCTCTCCACTGGTTTCCCAGACTGATTTTCTGAAGGGAAATATAACCATGTTACTCCTTCGCTAATAATTCTTTAAAACACCTCCATTGTTTTCAGGACAAAACAATGTAGCCTGACTAACAATACCCTGCATTGTCTGGCCCTACCCTAACTCTCAGTCCTAATCTTTTGCAATTCCCTCTACAATACCATATGCTGAAATGACAGTGACCGAGAGTAGCCAAAACAATTTTTAAAAGAAGAACAAGTTGGAGGACATACATTACCTGAATTCAAGTCTTATTATAAAGCTACAGTAATAAAAACAGTGTAGTACTGGTGAAATGATAGACAACACAGATCAGCGGAACAGAATTAAAGGTCCAGAGTCAGTTGATTTTCAATAAAGTCACCAAGATAATTCAATGGAGAAAGGATAATCTTTTCAACAAACAGTGCTTGCACAATCGGATACCCATATGGGAAAAAATGAACTTCAGTCCTTATCTTTAATAAATAAATAGATAAATATACATCTTATCAGATTATAGTGTGTACACATATATTGTATACAATAGGATCTAAACTAATATATATACACTAATATATTTGTGATAGCATTATATTATTTATTAATAATCAATATAATTGATTATGTTATCAATATTATATACTATTATATATAATTTAATATTAAATTATATGATAGATTATATTATATATATGTATATTAGTTTATATCATATTATATATGATGTATATAATGTATTGTGATATATGTAATATGTAATATTATGTGCCTAATAATAATATAGATATATATCTATGAAATGCAATAAATTAGAAAAAACAGACTGAAACGTGAAAGCTAAAACTACAAAACTTCTGGAAACAAACAGAGGAGAAAATTTTTTTCATGTCAGTTTTGATTTCTTAGAGACCAAAAGAATGAATCATTAAAAAAAATGAATAAATTGGACTTTATCAAAATTAAAAACTTTCGCTTGTCAAAAGACACCATTAAGAAAATTAAAAAGTAAGCCAAAGAATGGAAGAAAATATAATACATATACTTGACAAAGAACTTGTACGTATAATATACAAAAATATGTTATGCCTCAAAAATCAGAAAACAATCCAATTAAAAACGGGCAAATGATTTGAACAGGAACTTCATGAAAGACGACATATAAGTGGCCAAAAAGCACATGAAAAGATATTCAACATCTTTAAAAGACATTCAGCATTTTAGGGAAATACAAATTAAAGTACAATGAGATACCAGTACATGACCACCAGGATGACCACAATAAATCAACAGGAACAACAACAATATGATGTGTTGGAGAGGATGTGGCAACACTGGAACTCTTGTACATTGCTGGTAGGAAAGTAAAATGGTAAAACTACTTTGGAAAACTTTTGTCAGCCTCTTAAAAAGTTAAGAATACTGCACAGTCATTCCACTTCCAGGCATTTTCCCAAGAGAAATGAAAATATATGACCCCAAAAAGACTAGTACATTCATACCAGTTTCATTCATAATTGCCTCAAACTGAAAACAACATGAACGTCTATCAATAGGTGAATGGATAAACAAATATAGAATATCCATACAATGAAATACTACTCAGCAATAAAAGGGAATAAATTACTGATACACACCACAATATGAATAAATCTCAACATCATTTTGCTGAGTGAAAGAAGCCAGACACAAAATTGTACATTCTGTATGATTCCATTTACAAGAAACTCTGGAAAAGGCAAACTAATCCATAGAGACAGAAAGTAAATCATTGTTGTCTTGTGGCCAGGGGTGGAGGGAAGGATAGGCTGCAAGGGACCTTAGGAAACTGGAAACATTCTGTAAGTTCATTGTGGCAGTGGTTTCATGAATGTACACATGGATTAAACCTTACTGAATGGCCTTATGTTGAAGCCCTAGCCCCCAAAATGATGGTATTTGGCAATGTGGCCTTTGGAGGTAGTCAGAGTTAGATGAGGTCATTAGGGTGGGGCCCTCATGATGGGATTAGTACCCTTATAAAAAGATACCCCAGAGAGCTTGCTTGGTTTCTCGCTCTTTGCTGTATGAGGACACAGTGAGAAGGCGGCCATCTGCAAGCTCCCACCTGAACCTGACCCTGCTGGCACCCTGATCTCAGACTCCCAGCCTCCAGAACCCTGAGAAAGAAATTCCTGTTGTTTAAGCCACCCAGTCTATGGTATTTTGTCATGGCAGCCCAAACGGACTAATATATCATTCATAATCAGTGAAACGCAAATTAAAATGGCAATGAAGTACAATTTCACATCTATCAGGTTAATAAACACTTAAAGGTTTTTATAAAGATAGTAACAAGACAAACTCCTAAAGAGCAATTTGGCAATATCTTTAAATGTTGAAGATCCTCGTCCCCTATGACCCAGGAATTGTACTCTGTGATTAACTATCTAAAGAAATTCTTGCACAAAGGCACAAGAGCTATGCATAAATGTGTGCACTGACACATTGTTTGACGTGGCAAAATATTTGAAACAACACAATAGTTAATCTTCAAAAATGATGATTAAACAGTGGTATGTTTATACTATGACATTTTATGCAGCAATGAAAATTAATCAATTCTTCAAACCCTTCCCCATCAGTGGACAACCATCTCCAGAGGCCAGTGACGGCCACCTTCACGTCTTGCTCAATGTTTCATATTTATCCTCAGTGCTATACGTTTTTAGGAAAGTGTGTGGGAAAGATTTTTCACACTCAGAATCAAAAGAATTTCATGTTAATTATGGTCTGTCCTATCTCCTAACTTCTTGGCCATAATTTATTAAATTATTCTGTGTCCATGGCCTTATAGTGACCACGAGATTTTCTCTTTAAGATTGGCACCTAACAACTGTTGCCAATCTCTTTTTTTTTCTTCCTCTCCCTAAAGCCCCCCCAGTACATAGCTGTATATTCTAGTTGTGAGTGCCTCTAGTTGTACTATGTGGGACGCCACCCCAGCATGGCTTGATGAGCGGTGCTAGGTCCACGCCCAGGATCCAAACCAGCGAAACCCTGGGCCACCGAAGTGGAGCATGCAAACTTAACCACTCAGCCATGGGGCCGGCCCCAAGATTTTCTATTATCTCTAAGTGATGAAACAAGTTGTGAAGCCTGTTCAAGTTTCATCCTAGATCAGGGAAAGAACTACTTTCATTGAGTTTAATGGCATAGTGACAGAGAAAAATAAATTTACTTTAATGATTACCAGCCATGAGGCTCATTTGATCAATGTCCTCATTACCAGTATATTTTCAATCCAAGTGTTATGAAAATATAAAGGGTAATACTAATTATTTTTCTTGGTAAAATCCTATAAAGGAGGTCAAGTGAGTGCGGTTTACTGTTATCCAAGAGATTGTGTGCCACATGTGAATATACTTAACATTGCCAAACTGTACACTTAAAATAGTTAAAATGGTAAATTTTATGTTACATGTTTTATACCACAATTATAAAAAACTTTGAGAACTGTACACTAACAGATGTGCATTATATTATGCATAAATTATATCACAATAAAGTTGGTTTTTCTTAAAAATCTTACTGAATTGCATAAATGGATACAGTTTATTGTACATAAATTATACCTCAAAGTTGAAAAAACTTTAAGGAAGTCATACTGAGTCTTTGCAGTTATTCAAACATCTCACGTTCTCTCATGCCTTTGTGCCATCATACACCGTGTTCCTTCTCCTGAGGACATGTCCCCCACCCCCGACCCCTATGATCCAACTTTTCCCGGCTGACTCTTCCTTTATCTTTTTTTTTTTTTAAAGATTTTTTTTTTTAAGATTTTTTATTTTTCCTTTTTCTCCCCAAATCCCCCAGTACATAGTTGTATATTCTTCGTTGTGGGTCCTTCTAGTTGTGGCATGTGGGATGCTGCCTCAGCATGGCTTGATGAGCAGTGCCGTGTCCACGCCCAGGATTCGAACCAACGAAACACTGGGCCACCTGCAGCGGAGCGCGCGAACTCAACCGCTCAGCCACGGGGCCAGCCCCTCTTCCTTTATTTTTTAAAATTAGTTCTAACGTCTGCTGGATCTGGAACACCTTTTCTCACCAAATCTAGACAAACTGTCTTCCTAATTGTTCCCTTAGCATTCTATGCTTAACTGAATCAGCACATGGAGAAAGAATATCTTAAAGATGTTCATGTCTCACGTGGCAAGTTCAGAGTGGTGAGTTCCCACCAAAGTCCCAATAGCTTGGCTACTGAGACATTTCCTAGAGTATCAGTAAACAAGTTCACAAGACACAAGAAGAAAAAACTATCCCAGGAACCAGAATGCTGCAAATCCAGACATCCAGCAGATTTTCTTCACCTGTAGGCTAAGAATTCTCTTCAATTCATATTTAGGACATGGCCAAAAAGTATTTGCTCAATTAGTGAATTCTATGTTGCTTCAGGGACAGAACTAGGATCCAGAAGTAGAAATCACAGGTATTAGATGTTTGCTCATTATTACCATGACAGTAGTTCAAAAATGGGATGGACTATCTCAAATATTACATGCATCTCCTGTCACTGGAACTGCTTGAAATAGTTGCCTGGCCCTCTGCTGTGAAATGGCAGATCCCAATGTAAAAGGGTCTAATGGTCATTGAAGTTCTAACTTTCAGAGCCTATGCATTTTCCATTTCACATCCTGGCACATAGATGTTTATAAGATGTTATATGCTAATCCATGCTACAAGATAGCCTTTGTTTCATCAGTCTAAATTTCCACATTTTTGAAGCCCCAGCTGTTGCTCCAGCTTACTTTGCTGGCTTTTCCTTTGTTTGCTTGTTTTTTTTCTCTCTCCTTTTCTCTTTTCATTAGAATTTTCTTTTACAGTGTGAAAAGCCAAGCTGGAATGATGAGATCTGTGAGGCAGAATATGTATCCTGTAGGCAGAATAGTAGCCCACAGAGCTCAGACATTGGGATCAAACACATCTGATATGTCAGGTTGACCTTCAGCTTCAACCTGTGTTCAACCTCAGCACTGCCCTCTCTATAACTTTAAGCAAATTATTTAACCTTTCGGATTCTAACTTTCCTTATCTGTAAAAATTGCAAAAATTGGAGAAGAATTAAATGACATAACACATACAAAGCATGTAATTTATATTACTCATTAACTATTAATTCTCTTACTCCTCGGTTTATAGAATGGATAGCTGATGAGTAGAATATCCAGGTATCAATTTCACATAATTCTCACTCTGACTCACATACGTCAGAAGACCAACAGCCCTTTGAGGTTGGGTCAGTGTTATTCATCTTTGAATCCCTAATGCCAAGCCCAATGACAAGAATTTACTAGGCTCTCAATAATTTTTGCTGAATAATTAAATGACCCAGGAGATCTTGGTTGGGTGCCTTTCTTCAAAAGATTTGGATTGTTTTTCAACTCAAGAAGCTTATGTTTTCCATTAGGTAGTTCAATAATCAACACAGGAAAAACAAAAATCAGCCACGAGGCCATTTTAGGAGTCTGGGTAGTGAAAACAGTTATACAGTCAAGGTAGATCTTATCAAGGTCAAGGGAAGTAGGGAGAGAGAAGAAATGGATTAAGTCCAGGAAATGGGGGCAAAGTCCTTTGTAATTATAATCACCTATCAAACATCTGTGAAGCATTAGTCACCTGTATAAACAAAATGTGTACTGTGAGTCATGTTATCTTTTATGACAGCATTTAAAGGGCTGCATTTTACTCAGTTGAAGTTCACCTGACATATTTACACTACAACTCCACGTCATGTCCTCTGTGGTTATTGCAGCAACGCCTGGAGTTTCAGTTTGAGTTGGAAAGACAACATAGATGAAATGAAAGCATTACATAAAGTCAGAAAAGATCAAAAGAGATTATACATCTGAAAACGTTCCCCAAACTAGAAATGTTATTTAAAGCTAAAGTGATATTCTTATTACCTGAGCCCATTAAGACACAGAATTGAATGGTGGAGATTTGCACTTTTTCAAGCATTTGCTCAAGAAATAGTAATGACAAAGAGCTAATTTGATGGATGACATTGATAAGTGATTTTCCTTAATTATAAGCCATTATAGCTCCATACAAAAGTTAAATACAAAATTTTTTAAAGATGATATCTATTCTCTAGCATATATACTTGATATGAGAATTTTAATAGAAGTCATATTGTAACTCATATTTATATATATCTAATAATAAATATAGAGATTTTTGTTGCTGTTGTTCATGTCATAGGACCCAAAATTAGGCAGGCCTTCAGTATATTAGTTCTAATATGGAAACCAAAGACATATCAATCAATCAAGAAGCAAATTATGGAGCACCTATGATCCATCCTGGAGTCTCTGGGAAGTTTAAGAAACTATATGCTATAGAATTAACCTTCAAGTAGTTTATAGGAGAAGTTCAGAACACTGTACTGCTTTCACTTCATCGATGTTGTCTTTCCTATCTCAAACTGAAAATAACAAGGGCACATAAGTGCCAAATTGTACTATCAGGAAAGATTAGAAGAACTGAAAGTATTTAGTCTAGAAAGGTGAAACACCATTTCTCATCATTCAATAAATTAGAACTGTTTGGGACTAAGCTGAACCATTCCGGGTAAGAAAGAGTGCAGGCTGGAGGTTACAAGTATGACCTTTTAGCCATATTGCCTAGGTTTGATTCCCAATTAGCTCATTACCTGTGTGATCTGAGCCTGTTATTTAAACTCTTGGTGCCTCAGTTTCTTCACCTATAAAATGGAAATGACAGTACACGCCTTTTGGGGTTGTAATGAGTTAATATTTGTGAAGCATTTACAACGGTGTCTGCTAGATAATAAGTACCACATATGTGTTTGTTAAGTAAATAACAGAGAAAAAAGAGCCTATAACTTTTGGACTCTCATTATCTAAATAATAAGTTCAATTATTCCAACCAAGTAACAAAGTTATAAAACAAATATAGTCAAACTGGCAAATCACATGGCTGAAGAGAATTTACTTCAATAAGGGAACACAGTCGTTGAACTTGTTACAACTACCTACCTACATAGATGATAAACCACAAAAAGCAATTATGGCACAGTGGAGAATACTCAGACACTGGAGTGAGAGGGCTCAGTTTAAATCCTGGCTCTACCACTTATTATTTAGGTAACCTTGCACAAATTACTTCTCTGTGCTTTAGTTTATTAAAATAAGGAAAAGTATAGATCCTCTATCATAGAGTTGCTGTGCATATTAAATGAGTGAATATTTGTAAAGTACTTACAACAGTGCCTGGCATTTTTACTGTTATTATTATGTTTTAAGATACAGGATCTATAGCCAGATATCTACTAGGGTAGGATAAAGATTAGAAATTAGATTGGCAAGTATAAATAAAATATCACAGATAATATTTATATTATACCTACCCATGAAATTGCTAAGCTAAACCACAAGAGTGTTATGGAATTATTGAAGTGATCACCCACCAAATATTTGTGAGACCCTAATGATACCAGAGTAACTTTCCTGGTTTAGCCCAAGAGTGGTTCCTTTTCTACTCCATAATCATGGTGGATCTTTTTAAAAACATAAACTAAGCATGCTACTCCCCTGGTTAAATCCATTCAATGATTCCCTATCTCTCACTCCCCAAACACACCCCAAACCAAATAGCAAATTCAGTATTCCTTACAGTCATATACAGTAATCTCTCTCTCTGAGAGTTCTTTTAATTTTCTTGATCTTGTTACACTTCCAGCACTGTTTGCCCACCCTTAACCTGGCTCTGCAAATCAGTCTTTCCGGGCCCCAGGTCTCTTTACTTTCTCTAGAATCCTTCTCTGAAGTCCCAGGCTAGGTTAGGTCTAGGTTAATACATAGCACCCTGTACTTCTCTTTTCTTAATACTTAATAGGCTTGCAGTTAATAGTTTCGAATCTTTATTCTTACTAATACATAAGCTGGAGGAGGACAGGAACTGTTTGTTTTGTTCAATGTTGAATCCCCATCTTTCCAGGCATATCAGAAGCAATCAACCAATATCTGTTGAAGGATGGAAGGGAGAACGGAAAACAACCTATTAAGGCACTAGCTACATTTTTCCTTACCTAACCCTGTCTCCTAGTGGATTCTACACCCTCAACACACATTTCACAATTATCACTGAACTTAGAAAACCAGATGCTTTTTGTTGCCCCTTAGGTCCCAAACTCTCTGCTCCTTGTCATCTGCACCAATAGACAAGAACCACGATCTTTGGTCTCCCTTACTAACTGTTAGATAATCCCTTCCTCCCCCTAGACCTCAAGGTCCTCATCTATACCGTGAGGGAATATGATTAAATGATATCCACACTCTAGCATTCAAAAATTCTGTCAAATGCTCAGCTCTCCAGCACTTCATTTTGTGACGGTTTACTCCAGTAAGCAATGGTGCGCTAAAGCCAGCTTACATGGGCTCACTGGCGTCAACTGTGCACATCTCTTCTCAACCTCACATTCAGTGACATCATATTGGTAGCTTGAAATCAGCCATGGTGTGAGTATGTATGCCACAGTAATCAACAAAAGCTATAAATGAGGGGTTCTGGGGGTAAGCTGGTTGTTAAACATTTACCAGGGCACCACTGACTGCATGCTGCTACCATGGAAAACTGACCAGCCCTGGGTTAAAAATTAGCACTAGTGCTGTATGGAGAAAGAAGCATTGATGTGGATAGTCCATACAGCATATCTTAGTTCAGGTTTACCTCAAAGCAGACTCTAGACAAGGATTTGAGCGCAAATGGGAGGTGATCCCAGCGAAGGCCAGTAGTGAGTCAGAGAATGGAAGAAAACCAATGCAAGGTACATTAATGAGCTGGCTTCTGCTATGGGCAACTGGGGCTCAATACCATTGGAGATGTCCAGGAGACTGTAGAACATGCCTCAGAATTGTCTCAACTGAAAGCGAAGGAACTGGGGTATTTATCCACAAACTCCTACCTATCATTGGTTGAGCTGCTTCTGTAGGCTTTAAGTCCTCAGAATTTTTTTTTTTTTTTGCCTATCCCTATACTCCAAAGCATACACCTATAGCCAGAGAAAGTTCCCAGACACAGTCACACGTGCTTACAATAAGAAAACTTTGGGCTGTAGAGGAATAGTAAGTATTGAGGTGTTATGGGTAAAGCATCAACAATATTGGCCAAGGAGGGATAATAAAGTGACAAAGAAATTAACAGCACTGCTCAGCACTGAAGACTTTTTATCAGTGACATTCAACCTCAAATTGCTCTTTTCCAACAAAAAGCCAAGATGTACCACCATACCTCTCCATCATCCCATTAGATTGGAGAGACATTCTCCAATAAGCCACTGCAGGGAATTTGGAAGAGCATTGAGCTTCATTAAACTTAAACATTAACAAATTTGCATAGTAGTATATTAAGAAAAGCGTAGCTACAACAATAAAATTACAGTTGGAGAGGACTCTGGACTCTAAGCAATTACAGTTAGAAAGAATGAGAATCTTCCAAAACTGATAGAAAATCCTTTTATGCAGAAGTGAACAGTCCAGAGGGGGTTGGGAGAGATTCACAGCAAAGGATTACTAGATCACTTAGAACCCAGATGACTCAAAACGAAGAAAATCCTAAAACAAACCAGAGACATTTCTCTTATACTTTGTTGGTTTCACCTAATTTTAGTACAATATAAATTGGAAGTTAATACTAGAACCATATTCTAGATTATGTTTAATTTGCTGTATCTAAATTTTTCCCAAATTGTTTAGTACACACTATTTTGTTTAACCCATAATGTGTGTTTATCTTTTTCAAAGTAATCCTTCAGTTACTATTATAAAGCCTTAAAAGAACTCCTTTGAGTATTAACAAAAATGTATCTCAACCACTCAGATCCAACCAATAACTCAGACCTGGGTTCTGGTGTCCAGAGAAGGAGAACAGATGAATAGCACCGTTATAGACTAGTTCTTGAATAAAGCCCATCCTGTTAATACATTAACACACAGTGGAAGAAGGAGCCAGGATGTGGGGCAGATAACAGTAGACTGGACTATCTAAATGTTAATTTGCTTTCATCATAAAGAAATTAAATACACAAGCTCTATGGCAGCAGTTCTCAAAATGTGGTCCAAGAAACCCTAGGGATCCCCAAGACTCTTTTAGCAAGTCCGTAAGGTCAAAACGATTTTCATAATAATACCAAGATTTTATTTGCCTTCATACCCTCCTTTTCTCACAAGTATAAAGTGGAACTTTCCAGAGGCTGTATGATCTGCAATGATGCCATCACTCTGTCAGCTAAAGGAACATGTGCTTTTGTTTTCTTATGTTTAAAAAATTTCTCAGTTTTAATTTCTAATCTGATAACATTGATGGATAGAACCTATACAAACAAAAGCTCTTTGGGGTCCTCAATAAGATTTAACAGGTCCAAGGCCAAAAAGTTTGAGAATCATTGTTATATGGTATTCTTCAGTAGTAGTATTAATGTAAGGCATCTACTACAAATAAAGATTACATAAATTCAGAAAACATTAAGAACGGAGTCAAACTCAAAGAATTTTAAAGGTAGAAGGGCCTTTGGTTGTTATCTAATCATCTTTTTAATAGATAAAGAAAGTGAGGCTCAGAGATATTCTTGCTCCAAGTTACAGGGGTAGGTAATGAAGGGACAGGGTTGGAACACAGGACTTCTGAAGTCTTAGAAGTTATTTTTGTTTGGTTTTGAATCTTAGAGAGGCCTGTCAGAGACCACCCACTTCATCCTTTAACCTTCAGGTGGAACCATGCCAATGTTCAGAGGATATGAGAATCTGTCCTAGACAAAACTTGCTAAATGAACTGACACATTCTGAATCAGAAAGCTTAGAAATAAATTTAATTATTTGCTCTCAAGTCCCTCTCCTATCACTTAGTCAAGAAGCTGAGTATATTCATTTCAAAGCAACGTAGGGAGGTAACCCATTAAAGTAATTGCAAAAAAATTGATCTTGTCACTCACCTCAAGGTCAACTTATCAGATTCCTCTTCTTACTCCTGCAGAAGATACTTCCTAAATTCTCCAATGTCTTCCTAACATTACTGCTAAGCTGCAAATGTAACTTCATAGAAAAAAGAAGACAATAGCAGCATACAAATCATATCCAGATAATGGATATAATAGTGCTTTATGAACAATGTATGATATGAAAGTTATGATTATTATGATACTATCTTCTGTTTGGCTCAAAAGCTGGTCCCAGATCCATTTCTGAGGCATTCTGGGGTTTCTCGGAGGCATTACGATGTAGTGATTAAGAGTATTCATTCCTTCATAAAACACAGCTGGGTTCATGCCCTGTCTCTGTCACTTAGGGGCCATGAGTCCTTTGGCAAGGAACTTAACCATTAAGGCTCACATTTCTCATGCATAAAATGAGAGCGATAATAGAACCTGCTTCACACAGTTGCTGTGAGGATTAAAGAAGATAAATGTAATATGAGGCAAACAACAGATAGGGAATGCTATTTAAAGTTAGCTTTTAATATTCCTCTTATTACTGTCATCAGTATTAGAATGAATGTATCACCACAAAGCCAGATTTCAGAGACTGGTGAGGTAAAGAAGGAAAGTGCTAAGAAATTCTCACAGATGATCAGTGGCATATTGAAAAGGAGAGCTATACACAAGAACTCTTCAGTCTTGGGATAAGATAAAAGGCCATGTCTGGGATGAGAGAAAATTGGTTTGAACTCAAACCCATCAGGAAAATTGGAGTTGGGAAGGGGTGGGATTTGGGCCTGCATCAGAGTCGGGAAAAACTGAGATGCAAACTATGGATACTTTTAGGCTTTCTTTGCTTGTAAGATCCATCCTTCCCAAGATCCTCCACTCTCTACCCAGATGCAGAACCTGCTTCCAGTTTCTGTTGATAAAGTCTACTGTAAGTAAATAAGTGAGGTATTAGCTGATTAGGAGGAGCTTGGCCCTGTGGCATTTGTAATTCAGACAAGGCTAAGATGGACAAATAGCTTTCATGCCCAAAGGAATGTCTTTGTAAAAGGGAAATGTCAGGCTAAATATCACATCGTAACATTTTCTGTAATATCTTGAGCAAGATGTAAAAGACATTAGATATCACTTACTGAGAAATACGATGTGAAACAATCAACTTTGCCTGAGAAAGTAACTACATGTATACTCAATGAAAATCAATTGAGCACCTCACTTTTTATTAAGGATATTGTGCCATATTTCAAACCCTGAGGACTGACAACACTTAATTCAGACAAAACTTCATTCACAACTTAACCTTCCTGGATGCAGCTAGGCAATGATTATAGTGTGGTGTTTAAATTAAGGGCTACCTGCATTCTCTCGGCCATTGATCATCTGCATGATCTTGGGCAAGTTATTAACCTTCCTAGTTCTGTTCTCTCATCTATAAAATAAGGATAAATGATAGTAACTGCCTTACAATGTTGTTGTGAACACTAAATGAGATAGTACATGCTAGCATTTAGTACAGTGACTGGCACATACTAATAGTTATGACTTGTTTTTATTATCAGGTCAACAGATTCTAAGAAGAAAACCTTAACCAACTAGTCAAAATTAAACTGTCCATGATGGCAGGAAAAAGGTTGACATTGATGTTATCCATCAATACTAGACAACTAACAAAGTGAGAAAATTTGCTTAGATTTTGTAAAAACAAGACCAATTACAATCATATGGGTAAAAATATTTAACACTTTAACCTAATTTCCATATTCTGTTTAGTTTAATTCAACAAATATGTATTGGATGCCTATTATGTGCCTGGTGTTAGCAGATGAGAATATAGAAGAGGACACAGTCCTTCTCCTCAAGGAGCTCATAGGTTAGTAGGAAGGACAGCTACATAAATAATTACAATACTTTATGTATGTCAATGACAGAAATATATATGAGATACAGACTTAGCACAAAGAACAGAGTAAACAATATGGCGGCAATGGTAAAGATGAGTTATTAACAAAAGTTTTCACAGCTCAGAAACTACCTTACATGTATAGTAGGGACCTAGAGAGTCCAAAAACAGACCTCCTCCAACACAGGCACACACACACACACACACACTCAACTGATTTTCAACAAATGTGCCAAGGTAATTCAATGGGGAAACGATAGTCTTCAATAAACGGTCCTGCAACAATTGGATGCCCATATGGAAAAAACTTAACCTCAAACTTTACATTACACTATACACAAAAGTTAACTCAAAATGAGTCATAGACCTAAAATTATAACATTTCTAGAAGAACACACAGGAGAAAACCTTTGGGACTTTGGGTTAGGCAGAGTTCTTAGGACACAAAAAACATGAACCACAAAAGAAAAAACATCAATAAAATGAACCTCATCAAAATCAAAAACTTCTAGTCTTAGGAAGATGGAAGCCACACTGGAGGAAAATATTTGCAAAACACATATCTGGTAAAGGATTCATAGCCAGAACATGTAAAACAAAAGAAATCTTACAACTCAATAATAAGAAGACAAACTTTCAAAAATGGGCAAAAGGTTTGAACAATTGCTTCACTGAAGCTATGTGTATGGCCAATGAGCACATGACAATATTCTTAACAGCATTTTTCATTATGGAAAAACAAATCAGAACCATAATGTGATGCTACTACACACCTGTAGGAATGGCTAAAATTAAAAAGACTGACCATACCATATGCTAGCAACTGAATTCTTATACATTGCTGTTGGGAATAACAAATGGTACAGCCACTTCAGAAAACAATTTGGCTGTTTCTCTTAGTGCTAAATCTTATGGTTACCATATGATACAGAATCCCATTAGCAGGTATTTGTTTAAGAGAAATGAAAATACACATCCACAGAAATACTTGTATTTAAATGATCACAACAGTGTTATTCATAATAGATCCAAACTGTGAACAACCCAAATGCCCATCAACTGGTGAATAAATAAAACATGTTGTAATATATCTATATAATAGAATACTATTCAGTAATAAAAAGGGACAAACTACTTACACAAGTAACAATATGGATGAATCTCAAAGGCATTATACAAAGTGAAAGGAGTCAGACACAAAAGATCACATACAGTATGATTCTACCTACATATATGAAATTCTAGAAAAGGCAAAATTATGATGAAAGAAAGCAAATCAGTAGTTACCAGGGGCTTGGGAAAGAGGATTGACTGCAAATTGGCAAGAAGGACCTTTTCGAAGTAATGGAAACTTTCTATAACTTGTTTGTGGTGATGGAAAAACTCCTTACATTTGTCAAAACTCAGCAAAATTATACAATTTAAATTGTATGAAATGGTACATTTAACTTGGTACATTTTATTGTATGTAAGTTATACCTTAATAAAGCTTATTTTTTAAAAAAGTTATCCTTTACAAGTTCCATACGAAGAAACTATTAAACTGTCAGATTTTCTTAAAAATGCAAATTTTAGTGCACCGAACCTTTAAGACATTGCAATTCTTTAAAAAGAAACAGACAGTCAAGATTACCATCAAGCTGGCTGTGAGTAATTCAGTGTAAATAGCCTTCCTTAAAAAAACAAGAAATTTATGTGCTATTCTTTAGAGAAAAGAAATTCTTCTAACTCAAATATAATAATAATGATAATAGATGTACCTTAACTTAAATTACATATATAAATAAAAAACTTAATAAAACCTGATATATGAAAATTTAGACATGCACATTAAGTGATTATATACTTCATAGAAAGTTCCACACTCAATTTACTTTAATAGTAAACTTCTCAATTCCATTTAAAATGATTTGCTTTAAGCACAGATTTTCAGGAAAGTGCCCCAAATTATATGGAGCACAAACAAGAACCAGTGACTCTAAGCTCTCTAGCTACAATCATATAATTTCTTCTCCTGGGTCTTAAACCGAGACTATATGTTAAACAACATGTCTGATTTGGGATTGTAACATTATTCCAAACAGTCATATTTTGTCTCTCTCCCACACAGTTCAACCAGTAGAACTGGCTTAGGAGAATCAGTAAAACGTACGTGTGTGTGTGTGTGTGTGTGTGTGTGTCTGTCTGTCTGTGTGTCTGTGTGTGCGTCTGTGTGTGCGTCTGTGTGTGTGTGTAAGATCAGCCCTGAGCTAACATCTATCGCCAATCTTCCTTTTTTTTCTTTTTGCTTAAGGAAGATCATCACTGAGCTAACATCTGTGCCAATCTTCCTCTATTTTATGTGGGACACCACCACAGCATGGCTTGATGAGTCGTGCTAGGTCTGCACCCAGGATCCGAACCTGCGAATCCCAGGCCATGGAAGCAGAGCAGGTGAACTTAACCACCATGCCACTGGGCCAGCCCCACATGTTTATTTTTAATATGGTTCATCATGGGAAACAGGCCACAAGTAAATGACTGAATTCTGCATTTGTCTCCTATTCCTCTCATAATCACATTGTGGCGACACCCAAAAAGCTCCAAAACATACGAAGGCTCAGTTTGCAAGCTTCAGATTCAGTGTAGGAGAGTGAAGGGGTCTTTATCAAAACCTGACCTTGAACTTGAGTCCCAAGGTATGAAATAGCAATTGAGCCAATTCACAGAATCCTTTGGGGAAAGGTAATCATAAATTCACTTAGTTAAGCTCTAAGACCTCCCCTATATCTATTAGTCAGGAAATCACTGGCTAATGGTGAGTCCCAACTAAGAAGACATGAGAAATTCCCTCGTACTTAAAAAATTCAAGGCTGTCATCTCTTAATCCTAACAATAAGGACAGAAACAAGTAAAAGACGTCAGTCTAATTATATGCTTCTAGGATAAAGAGATACAGATGGTGTTGGCAGATAATTCAAGTCATTCACCTCATTAATTTTTCAAATACCGTAAATAGTTTGAAACCTTGCCTTTGGACTCTTAAAATCTGTTACATAAATTAAAAGAAGTACGGAGAATTTCGATACTTTTAAACAAATTTACATACAGTGGGTAACCATTTGTACTATTGTTACAAGTTCCCTGGAAAGACACCAATGTGTAATCAACACTTTCTAAATAATCCATTCTGTGGTGCCAAATGGATATAAACGCAATGTCAACAAAAACATATTACTCAATAAATTATAATCCCATTTATTATTTTTAAAAGGTTTTTGTCACATTCTCTTATTGATTCTTTTATAACCACACTGTGAGGTGTATAAGGAACTGTAACGCCAATTTCACAGATAGGGGAAAACTCATTTGCCCTGGATCGCATATTGCATTTGTGATAAAGGGATTCTGTGTTCTTTACACTATGCCACAAAATATTTCCAGCTATTGATAAGACTTTGTTGCAATAACTCTAAGACTTTTTATATCACTAAATAAAGGTTTGTTACATTTTTGATAAATCTCTTTTTCTCATATGGCATAACAGACTTGAAACTTGGAAACCTGAAGTTACGTTTTTACACTTAACTGGTTATACGTACTTTATCAACTCCATATAGCTTCATAGTGACTGACCAACAGGGCTTTGCACATGATGTTGCTAGAATGTCCACATTGGTGTGTGTGGTAAGGGTCGAGGAGGAAAATGATAGCTATCAGAAACATAACACAACATGAAACACACTACATGAAATCAGCTTTGCAAATGGGGAAACATCTGCTAAGGTTCAATTTATTCCACCACGGAGAAATACAAACTCTTCATCACAACAGAAATTGAAAGCAAAGATAAACCATAATGTAATCAAATGGAGAGGTCTACCATTACCATGACAAAATACCAGAATAAAACGAAGCTCTCTTCTTGTTCTTATTTTTCCTTAGAATCTTGTATTTGCCTCTAAAATTGTATATTTCCTTGAGGAGAACATCTTGTCTCCATTTATGTGAACTCATTAAAATGCCAACCCTGGATCCATCTGCCTTCTTCATGTCCACATCCAGGAGGAGTGGAGAAAAATCACACAACCCTAACAGACTCACGGTCCACAAATCAGTTAGGCCTCAGAATCTCCTGTGAACCCTTTTCCTCCTCTGGTCAGTTCCTGCAGCCAGTGCCTTCAACGACTTTTCCAGTTATCTCCTCATGATCGTTACACAGGCCCTAACGTCCTCCCTCTCAGCAGACAGCCTTCCCTCTCTCAACATACTTCCCTTTCTTTAACTTATCTATGCCCACACTCAGCTGTACCTCCTCATTAGGTTTGGGGGACCAAATGTCCTTCCTCCTTTTCAGATCCAATCCCTTTACCTCTTTGTCCTTGACCTCATCCCCTCATCTCTTCTCCACAACCTTGTTCCAGCAAACACGCTTTTTATCTTGAATCTCTCCAATGTCACTTATTCCTAAACCCTGGCCTATAAATAACTCTAAAATATGTACACACTGTCCTCAATCTGCTATACACTTTGTCTCTCCTTACAGCTACTAAATTTATTGAAATGCTTGCCTATACTTTTTGTGTCCAACCCACCTCCCAGTCACTTCTCAAATTGCTACAATCTGATTTTTACCCCACTGCTCTCCTCTAACTACTCTAATGAACCTCAAGTGTCAAACACAATAGGACTAGGTCAGTCTTTATATTATCGCACTTGTTTACTGCATTTAAAGTTGTATTGAATTCCTCTTTCTTAAAACTTCTTGCTCCCTTGATCTTTGTGCCTCTATAATACTCTCCGATCTCTATTGTGGAAGACATCAGCTGTTTCTTTCTGCCCAGTGCATCTTCCTTTATTCTTCTGATAACAAGATACCTCTCTTTATGGTTCTGGTGGGGCTGCCAATCATAGCACTTGGCCACAGTGATTGGTACAGGGATGGGCATGTGACTTATACCTGGCCAATCAGAGTCTCCCTCCAGGATTATTTTGCATTTGGAGCTATCAGGGAAAAGCTCTTTTCTTCCTGGTTTTTCAGCTAAAAGAATATAAGTCTGGAGCTGCCTGAGACCACAGCGCTAGCCTCAAGGGCTCACTCAGCCTGAGAGAAAACCAACATATAGAGAGAGTCTGAAGAAAAAAAGACTCAACAGTGTTCAAGTTCCTGGTTTCAGTTACACCCAAAGCCTGATCCTGACCCTGTCTTGAGAGATGATTTGATCCATTAAATTCTCCTGGTTTAAGTCAAATTCTTATTTGTTCTCATCTTCTCAAGTTCTCGATCCATGATCTATTACAGCTTTCTATCCTCAGTCTACTTATTTTTCTCTATATATGTTTCTTTGGATGATTTCAACCAGGCTCATGCTTTCAAACTTTTAACTATGTGCTGATGACTCCTAAGACTATCTTGCCAGACCAGATCTCTCTGCCATGTTTCACACTCAAGTATCAACATGATGTTAAACAACTTCACCCTGATTACTCACCGTAGAGTGACTATCAACCAGTTTTCCTGAGGTCAGTCTCAGGATAGGTTTACTCTTGTGGCATAATTATTACTAGCACTCTTTTCACATTCTCAAAAGTGTCCTGGCTTGGATGATAAAGTGCATGATCACTCCACCTCAAACTCAATGTTTCCTAAACTGTCCCCATCATCATTCCTCCTGTATCTCAATCAGACAAACTAGGAGCCCAGAGTCATCCTTCACTCTTCCCCCTGAATCTGGCCTCCATGTTACAGCAATCTCCAGTCTTTGAACATTTCTTGAATCTACCATTTCCTCTCCTTTCCTACCGCCATGGTCCTGGACTCTTATCACCTCCGAAACACAGCAATAGCCTCCTAACATCCAGTTTTGTCCTCCTCAAATCCATCATCCACATAGCCATCATAGTGTTGAATTATCAGTCCAAATTGTTCACCCCTCTCTGTATCCATGCCCTCTGCCACGACTTTGAAGTTCCTCCCACTAGAGATATACTTCCCTACACCTTGACTTTGAGCTTACCCATATGGTTTGCTTTGCCCAGTTGAATGTTAAAGCATATAACCCAAGCAGGGGTTTGACATATACTTGTATGGTTGAACGTGGGCTCTTTGTGCTTCTGTCCTTGCCATTAAAAGAACATTCCTTGGCTGATCCATAGGTCCAAGAAGGACTAAAGTTGGGTCAGCAAAAACTGGACTCAATCTGCGACTTGGAGCCAAGTCCAAACAAACCCAGCCTGGAACAGTTAATCCCAACCAAATGGCAGAAGGATGAGGGAGAGTAATTGTTGTTTTAAGTTACTGAGTTTTGCAGTGGTTTGTTATGAAACATTAGCTGATCGACACAATTCCCCTCTCTGTCTTAGTTGGTAGCACGGAATTCACCCAAAGTAGAAATCTAAATTCATCCTTGATTCTTCCTCCTCACTCTGACCTTCACATTCCAATACTCCTTAGGTCTTTCAAATCTGTGTTTTAAACATTTCTTCAATCGAGAGCCCCTCTCTATTCCTGCTGCCACTGCCCTGGTTCAGACCCTTGATCCTGGACTACTGCAATAGATTTACCTGTTTTCCTTGCTGCTAGTCCTGTCCTCTCTAAATATGTGATCCACATAGCCACCAAAGGATCCTTCTATAAGGAACTTTAACCATTTCTCCCTATTTTATTTCTTCTCTCCTCTGCTAAAAACTCTTCAATGAGTCCTCATCACCTACAGAACAAAGTCAAACTTCCTTAACATATTAAGCAGGACCTTTATGGTCTGGCCCTAGCTTATGTATTATGTATACCTCTCTGCCCACTCGTGCCTTGCAACTTACACTATAGCAATACTGCTTACAGTTGCCTAATATCTCTCCAGAAAGTATGCCCTGGCTCCCTCTCTACCTCAGATCATGAGTTTCTCCTCTGTGCTCCCCATAATATGCAATACATATTTATGTGTACTTACTCACACTATAATGACCTATCAATCTCTCTCTCCCACTGGCTTTTTGAGGGCTGACTGTCTTACTCATGTTTTAATTTGAGAGTCTTGCCCTACAGCAGACCCTGACACATACGAGGTGCTCAATAAATATTTAATAAGTGAGTGAAGGAACGAGCAAATGGTTTTATAAAATACATAAAACAAATTTATAATGTTTATTACAACACTCTTCTGATATTCTCTCCTCCTAATCTCAAATTATATCATTTTCCCTGCTATTAATACATATGATTCAAAAATTACTACTGAAATAATCCATTTATTCACCTCGGCTCTTTTAGTAGATTTGACATCAGCGATGTGAAGACAAGATAATGATATGATCAACCCAGTTGCGATTCTGAATAATCAATAGGCCAAAATAGCAAGGGATAAAATCACCACTCATGTTTTTTATTTTTATGCTCTAAATATTTAAACTACCATCTATACTAGAGGATGGACCCAGCATGGAATTAAAAATCGGCCACAGTTCACATGTAATTATGATAATAAGTGGCATAGAATAAATTACAAACTAAACACGATCTTTCTTTTTCAATGTTGTACCCAGGATCACTCCAGGTGCAATTGTAGAGGCAAAATTTGTACTCTGCATTCCATTCTTCTTCTCTTTGTCCTTAAGATATCATTTCTTGCCTGGTGCCCAACAACCTTCCCTCATTGTGGTGATCATTTTTTATTTTGCCTCTTTCATATTCTACCCTTAACCACAGTCAAAATGTACCTGTTCTGCCCATGCCTTGCAAGGTCTGAGAAATTAAGCTGATTAAGGCTGAAACACTCATGGCAGGATAAGTTACTCTTTCCAGATTGATCAATGAGGAATGCTTTGGGCAGCAAGTAACAGTGATATCATCAACAACAATAATAATAAACAAACTACAGTGACATAAACCACTGGAGGTAGAGCAGTATCAGGTTGGTTTGGTGGCTCTTCCATGTCATCGAAGATCTAGGCTTTGTATTATGTTTGACCATACTAAGCATATGGGATTTGGTCCACCGGCTCGTTGCTTCATGATTGCAAGATGACTTTCCCAGCTCCAAGCATCACAATAACAAGAAAACATTCAAAGGCAGGATGTGATAGAAATTAAACTGAAACAGGTCTTTCTCCTCCACATACCTTGTTCCTTTTATCAGAAGGTATAGACTTTCCATAAAGCCCCAGAAGAATTTCCCTTATATCTCACTGACAAAGGAGAATAGCAAAGTGAATCTCAGGCTTTTTCAACTTCCACAGTGGAGGTGGGCCAGAGAAGAAAGGGACCGGAAATAGTTTCTGGGGAGTGAAATAAATGTGCACACTATGCCAGATAACTTGCCTGAGACTGAACACAGATGTTAAGGGTTCACATATGAAAAAGGAATAGCAACAAATAAATTGAGGCTGCGATTGTTTGCAAATCTCTCTCTCCTATTCAACTATGAATTCTGGGTGGCTAGAGGCTGTCTTGTTCATGTGTTTATTTTCACTTCAGAAATGTTATAAATGTCCATGGAACAGATGAAGGCAAAACACGAAAATCTCTCTGAATGAATTCCACAGGAATTCACTTCATGCTTCACAACTCCAACACACCTAGCCCTCAGAGGATATTTTTAATCTAAAAGGAAAAGTATCAAGACTCCTGTGTGAACTGGAGAAAGGTCAGATACTTTATGAAGTACTGTCAGGGTGAGAAGCACTAAACCTAGGGAATCAGCATTTAGTCAAAATGATATATGAAACTAATGCAGAGAATTGATTCCAGTGCTGCTTTTGGACTCTACAATTCCAGAATAACAACTAATATTTCTAGTAAACAAAAGCAGTTCATGTCATACCTCTTGTTAACCGTTACTAGTCTCTTACATGAGTTTTCCTGTCATTATTGTCCCTTACGTTGCTTGATAATAGGATGAAATTAGAAGAAATTATTCAGGATTTAAATGAAATAAGTACAAGAAAATAAGTAAAGAAATCCAGATAATTCAGAAACTTCTTGGAGTAAGACTTGCCTACTTAAAAATGTTCCCTCAGCTGAAAAAAATGAAACTCTAAGAGAAGAAGATTTGGAACCTTGTGCATTTGGACTTGAATTAACTGGGTCATTTGGTACCTTGACCCAGTTTGAAAATCTATAAAAATATCAGAAAAAGAAATGGAAGATGGAGTGGGAACAGAGAAGAAAATTAAAATTTTCAAACTAAAGTGTTAACAAATAAATAGATCATCTTATTTAATTCTAACAATCTATGGAGGCAGTTATTATTACCCTCACTTACAGTAAGGAAACTAAATAAAGAACAGATAAGTAACTTGACCAAGGTTACAAAATGAGAAAATCAGAATCTACACCCAAATCTATCTGCCAAATCTCTGCACTTTCTGCTGCTTCTACCAAACAGGAAAGAGTAACCAACACACATGCCCAAAATAGGTGTATTCTTCAGAAGTGTCCTACGAAACAAAAAGACGTAAAGCCCAGTTAAAATGACACAATTCTCTGAAGGAAAGGAGAAATGTCCTTTGATGCACAGAACAATCACAAAACAAAGTTCACAAAGCAAACAAGAGTGAAGCTGATTGACCAGAGATTATCAAGGAAAGGGTGAACATTGTAAAAAAGTAAGACAGCCAATTTAGCCCCTGAGGAATGAGGGAGGAGGAAGAGGCAGTGAAGTGAAGGAAGGAGTGAAGGAGAGGAGGGAGAAAGGGAAGTGGGACAGAAGAGGGACTAGGACAACGGAGCGATGAAGAGGGGACTGACTGGGCAAAAAAGTAGCCACTACCTAGAAAATTCTACAACACCAAAAGCTACTTTTGGCAGAATAGCTTGTGACACAATGATTGAGATGGAATTGTTTGAAGAAAGAGGAAAGAGATCAATTTTATGTGAATAAAAGTGATCTTTCCCTCTTGTATGTCTTCTGGGCCCAATCCTAATGGTCCAAACATCACAGAGAACCTAAGCCTGTAAGGACTCTCCTGGCTGAATTTGTTGTGCTTCCTCCACGTTCAATTATTAGGTACTGCTGTTACTAACATAACTTTTCTGTCCATCATCCCTCAAGTAAGTCCGTGGTTCAAGCATTTTACAATTTAATTTTTTAATCTTTAATATCCTTGAATTTAATCTTTTCCTGTTTGTAGTTCTCAGCACTAATATCAACAGTGGTTTTACCCTAGCCACGATTTTTGATGCCTCCGATTTTGTTATTCCCCCTTATTTTCAGCCAACTCTCAATGATTCATGAGTAAATCATACCTAATAAATCTCTAAAACTCCAGTTGACATATCCTAATAACAGGCTTGTTGATGTGAACTCAGGAAGTACAAATTAGTTTACTGTTAGTCTGAGTAAACATGTCACAACAGGATGCAGATGGGATTTTAAGGCCCAGGCTTGAAAACACACTCTAAGTTCATTGAACCACCAGTGAGCCAACAACAGTGGAGGCCAGCCTCCTCCTTTTAGGTCTACTGAGGGACACCATGACAGTACCACCCTTACCATCGACCAACACCTCCCTGCTCTCCCGGTCAATATTGGAAGAATATGCAGAAGGGAGAAGGTTGCCAGTCTTCTATGGAATGTTCATGAAGACAGATGATTTTCTCTCCTCCCAATAGGGAGGAAATAATTTTCTGAAATGAAATGATTCTTTCCAGGAATGCAGAGTAAGAGGAGAGCATGGAATCTGGCTAAGATATCACAAAGGTAGTATCTGATCTATGGGAAAGGAATTTTGACACAGTTGGGGGACAGTTAACTGGTAAAAATAAAGCTGCATCATAATTTTAATTCTACTGAATTAAAAAACCTCAACAAATTGGCTCCAGGATCTAAAATGGTAAATTTTAAAATCATATAATTCAGGGGCCAGCCCTGTGGCCAAGTGGTTAAGTTCGCGCACTCTGCTTCAGTGGCCCAGGGTTTCGCCGGTTCGAATCCTGGGGGCAGACATGGCACCGCTCATCAGGCCATGCTGAGGCGGCATCCCACATGCCACAACTAGAAGGACCCATAACTAAAAATACACAACTTTGTACCAGGGGGCTTTGGGAGAAAAAGGAAAAATAAAATCTTTAAAAAAAATCATATAATTCATATCCACATCAACTTATAGTTATTTTAAAAACAGAATTACCCACATCATGCTTCTCTTCAGCTTGTGCCATCAAGAACACAATACGATTTGCTGGAACAAGAGCACGTATATAAAATTAGGAGTGGTTGCAGAATTCAAAATAGATAGGGTAATATCTATTTAATACTTAGTTCCGGAAATTGTAACAGCACTGAAAGTTTAATTTGGGTTCTCCCCAAAGTAGATCCTGAGACAAGGACTGGGGGAGGACGACTATTTGCAAGGTAATGCCAGGATGCAAAAGTGAGGGAGTAGAGAAAGTGGGACAAGAGGAGGAAGAAAGAAAACCAAATGTATATTACTGCTGTGGGGAAATAGGACTCACTCCCTCTGGGGATACTATGAGAAAGTGCAAGGAACATGCCTCAAGATGCTATCACCAAATGCTGAGTTGGCTAGGACATTAATCTATCTACTCTTAGACACCATTGGTTGAGAATTGTCCCTGGGGGCATTTGCTCACTTTCATTTGTGCCTTCACCCATGGAGTGACACTTCATTCTTTGCCCCGTGTGCCCACTTGGCATGGGTCTCTGGCAAGTGCAGGAGACTGTCGTGCTCAGGTGAATGGGAATCAAGTGCCTGAGGGATTGGGCAGTTCTGTGGTACGTGATCAAGCCCTGTTACAGAGGTTTGAGTGATTGCTGCTTTCTTCATGGAGTCACTTGCTAGTGAAATGGGTTTCTGCAAGTACGTGATTCATTGTACAGGGTTCTTAAGACAATCAACACGTTAATCAATTATCATCAAATACCAAAGGTCAAATTTCAATCAAAATGACCCCCAGTCTCTTTTTCTAGAAAAATATTTTTCAACAGAGGCACCTTTGCTAAAATAGGCCAGACTTGTGACAGACTTGTAAATATTGGTAATACATAGCATGGGCAGAAAAGAGGTTTGGTTACAGCTTAGCCCAAGGCCACAAACAACTCATGACTGAACATCAGACAACTCCAAAATTCCTCAGCTATACCAGGCCATGGAGAGTTGTTCTCTCAAGCTTCCATCTATCTACCTTCATTCTACTTACAAGGAGCATTTATAGTAAACTATGAATTCTAGTCAGAAACTCCAGAAAAGCAAGGAACAACTGTGGATGAAAACCATCTAGATCACTGTTTTCAGAACTGTGCTGTGAGGCAGCTCACGGGGCCATGGAGGTGGAAGAATTAAGGGGGTGGGTCTGGGCTCCTTCCCTGCTTCAACAGGAACCATTGTGAAATGTTTTTGTCTCTCTCCTTTAGGTTTCTGCTTAAGCTTGAAGAATACTGACCCAACTCCTTCAATTTAAAAAGAAACACGGGGGGCCAGTCCCGTGGCAGAGCGGTTAAGTTCACGCACTCCGCTGCAGCTGCCCAGGGTTTCGCCGGTTCGGATCCTGGGTGCAGACATGGCAGCGCTCATCAGGCCATGCTGAGGTGGCATCCCACATGCCACAACTGGAAGGACCCACGACTAAAAATACACAACCATGTACCAGGGGCACTTTCAGGGGAAAAAGGAAAAATAAAAATATTTAAAAAAAAAAAAAAGAAAAGAAAAGAAACACAGGCTATGAAGTGGCTTCTTGAAGGCTGCACTGCCAAAGAAAAGTAGAGCTAAGATGACGAATCTGACTTCTAAGCCAGCAGTGCACTTTCTAATTCACCTTAGTTTTCTTTTCCAAACTTGTGCCTATCCACAAAAATATTTTCAGCAGCAAACAGCCCTATTGTCCTTCCTTTAACAAATGTGGCAGGGAAAAAATGGTACTTAAAAGAATACTCACTACAGCCACTTCTTCCTCTCTAGGGCAATGATCTAAATCCCTCAGAGGTAGGTGGCTTGTTTAGAAAAATATTTTGATGATGGCCCTTGACTAGCTTTTTAATGGAGAAATGTGAGGACACTTGCCCCAAGTTTACATGGACAAGAGCCAGAAAAGAGAGCTGAATTACTCCATGAAATAGAGTGAGAGAGATTAAGGTGGCTGAGAGAGAGAAGCCAGCGAGAAGGGAAGTAGAGATGTCAGCCGAGGAAAGGGAGAGGAAGGGGCCTGGATGTAACCCATATGGAGGCCTAAGGGGAAATTCCCTGTGTCAGGGCATAACCAAGGAATTGAGAACACAGTGGTGTGATATTCAGTATTAAGTTCTTTGTGGTATCGGGCTGGGCTGTCACCATCTTTTCCCTTCCTTGTTATTACCAAGATTTAGAAGTCTGCCACACATACAAGCCTTATGTTAGGTTTATTTGAGGAAAGCAATAAAGTGAGTCCAGCAACGAGGAAGTGGACAGCACAGCCCAGAACTTACAGAGAAGACTGGAGGTGAGTGGATGAGCTGGGTGCCCCGCAGTTTGAACATCCTCCCACTAATTCTTCTCATCAAAGTAATTACCTGCCCATAATGCATTAAAGAACCATGAGGGAAGAATGATACAGAATATGTGAAAATTATTTCAACTTTCAGTTACTTGTCAGGAGAAGTGGCATGTAATGCTTGGAGTGACTCACTTAGGTAGGAGGTGACAGCAGGTAAAATTAACAGGAATCTGAAATGATGTGTATCGCCTTTAAAAAGATGTATGATCACAAAGGAAAAGGTGCCATAAAATTTGCATACGTATTTTATTTAAAATGTTGATATATAATGAACAGCAAGAATGTACTGATGAAAGAATTCATGCTTACATTTATGAAAGGCCTATTAATATAAAAGTTACTTGTAGAAAAACTCCCACTCAACCCTTTCAGATTTATGAATAATGCAATGGGATTTCTCTGAAATATTAGAAAATGTATGCCACTAATCAAGTTTAATGATAGCTTAAGCCTCCCCAAACAGTTAACCTTAACAGCCAGAAAATCAAAATCACAGTAAGGAAATGGCTAGGATAAAATATAAATGAAAAGAGCTTTTCCTTCCTATAAGTTATTTCAAATCACTGACATCCATGGGTAGGAGGGGCAACTAAATATAGTTTTCAGAAAATTATTCTACCAAAAGAAGACATGATCAAATTCTAAAACAGTTCAGTACTTGCTATGGCTCGATGTCATCAGTACAGTGTTTCTCACAGTGGCCCTGGACCAGAAGGATGAGCATCACCTGCGAACTTGTTAGAAACGCAGATTCTGGGGACCCACTCCAGACCTATGAATTCAACAACTCTCAGAATGAGGCTCGGCAACCTGCACTGTACCAAGCTGTCCAGGTGACTCTAATGCACGCTAAAGCTGGGGAATCACTGCTTTAGTAGCTTCAGATAAAATGGCTCTCCAAGATTCTTATCACTGTGTATGAAAGACACAGGGCACATCAGCTAAAGGCTTTAATGGTATTGAGCCTTTCGGACTACTCAAGAGGTATCTACTATGTCAGGCGTAAAAAGCCCATTAGTTTAGTTGATATGTGATACCTGCATTATTGTGCACATAATCAGCTTAATATTGAAGGACCGAGCCGGGAATGAGAGAAGACAACTCAGAAGTGGCAATGTATATAAGATAATTACAGAACATTACAAGATAATACACTTGATCATTATTTTTCTGTAGATTATTATCTTTTTCTGTGGGACATTTCAACCAGGTTGATCTTCCCATTATCCCTCATATAAATCATGTTGATTCCCAGCCTTACCTTGGCTGTTTCTACAACACCCATTCCTCTTGTCTGACCTTTTACAATTCCACCCTTCCTTTTGGGATTCAGCTCACCTTCTCCACCAGTTGCTCAAATCATTTCTTTCAACACACATTTATTATATATCTGTCAAATAAAATAACTGATGAATAAATTAATGAATACATTTTTCAATGCCATTTCAAATACTTCCTACATGCAAAATTAGAGATTCTCTTTCCTCTGAATATGTAAGAATAATGATAATAGTTAACATTTACTGAAAAAACTGATTCTTTCAGCGCCATTGTCAGAGATGTGGATCCTCAGACAAAAATAATTCAGGCTCTTGTTTATGACTGAAAACCAGTAGGAACAACAGACAATAGAAACAGCCACAGACCTTCAGCTATTGGGATTATCAGACGCAGATCTTAAAATGACTGTTTACAATGGTAATGGCCATAAAAGACAAGACTGAAACTTTCAGGAGAGAAGTGGAAACTGTAAGTGATAAAGCCTATTTGAAAAATACAGAAAATTTCTAGAACAGGAAAAATTACAATAGCCAATATGAAGAATTCAATGGATGAGTGTTACTAGACGTTAGAAAAAAATGGGAGAGAGTTAGAATTCTGGAACACAGATCAGAAGAAACTATTCTGAAAGAAATACAGAGGGAGAAAAGGATGAAAAATACAAAAGAGGTGATAAGAGATATAGAGGATACAGTCTTAAATGACTACTATATAAAGTTGGAATGTATAAAAACCAAACTGATTGCAAGCTTCAGCTAGCTAACCACAAAACCAGCCAAACATCTACTAAACCAGATAGCACTCCACAAAATTTATGTGATATGTGACATTTTGAAACCTGAAATTATTTGTCTAACTATATTAAAATTTGCATTTCACACACTGAAGGCAGAGAGAGAATCTCAGGTATATCTTAATAATTTACTTTTTCCTGTATGGTATTACAGGACTAAGCCTTGTCTACAGACCAAGGATTGTTTCCTATTTCACAATGATGAAATATGTTGCTATTGTAAGTGGTATGAATCAGCTTTAGAAGGAAGCAATAAATAAACTAGAAATAAAAGATAAACTTAGAAGTGGATTATACACCATTTTAAATTAGTCTCTAATTGCTTTATCTATGTTAGTGCTACTATATTAAGTGAGATTTTAGTTCTTTGGTGGAAGAAGGTATGTTTTATATTACCCTTGCACACCTCTTGACTCCAAAGAGTACTGGAGATACACTAAGGGCACGGCAAGTATTTAGTGACAGACAAAATATACACATTAATGAAATAGTTTATAATTTATGTTTCTAGAGGGCTCAAAAGCAAATGGAGCCATGTTAAAAGGATACAGGAGCCAGTGCTGGCACTTGTCAAAACAGAGACAATTTGAGCATCAAAAATGAATAATGAAAAAAAAGGATTATAACCCATTGAATAAAATGAGACCATTAGTTTATACCGATTCCACAAACAAAAACAAGCAAATAAGGGAGAAGGAGGGAAAGCTCTTCTTTACTATAAAATGAAAACTAATAAATGTGGAGGGAATGATGGAGTTAGAAAATCAACATTTATCAACTAATGTAGTGATAATTCAGGCAAGAATCATAAATACGTTGGATGGAAGTTTGTTGGGACCAAAGTATGTCCCCACAGGTTACTTATTAATTACAAAGTAAAAAAGGTACCTTTACAGAGGAGAAATCAGGTAGATGCTACCCTAACCTAGTGATCAAAGTTAAATCACCAATGAAGGGGACAAACCGATCAACACTACTTCTTCAGTATTTCTGCCCAAAATGCATTATCTAAATCTGATCATGAGAAAATATCAGGCAAACTCAAACTGAAAGATACTCTACCGGGGGAAAAAAATTCTAGCATGCTCGCTTCAAAAGTGTCAAGATCATGAAAAACAAAGAAAGGCAAGACTGAGACACTGTTTCAGCTTAAGGAAGAGTCAAGAAACATGATACTAAATGTAACACAAGATCCTGAATAGTAGCCTGGATTAGGTGGGGCGGGGTGGGGGCGCGGTGGGAAGTGTACTGGGGGATGCTATAAAGCTGGCAGCATTTTCACCAGATACCTTGAGAGTTTGTAATAATTGAAAATACTTGGGGCCCACCCCAAATCATCTATATCAGAATCTCTGGGAGATGGGGCCCAGGAATCTACGTTTTAACAAGCCTGCCATGTAATTCTGATGCATGCTAACACTGGAGAAGCTCCGCTATAAAGGACAAAATCGGGACACTTGGTGAAATGTGAAAATAGACTGTATACAAGATACTTATATTGTATCATGATAAATTTCTTGAATTTAATAAATGTATTGTAGTTATATAAAAAAGAACGTCCTCATTCTTGAGAGAGACATAAGAAGAATTCAGTAAAATGTAAAACATTGGTGAATCTAGGTCAAAGATATATGAGTGTTTATTGTACCATTGTTAATTATTCCATAGGTTTGAGTTTTTCAAAACGGTTATTAAATAGATACAAATACACATATATATCCACATTCCCAGGCGTTCATTGTACCATATCACCATTTTGCATCTTTACAAGTAAGATCATGTCCACATCTATTAGCCTTGTAGAAATTAACATTCTGTCTTTCAATTAGTAACAAGTCACGCTCAGTGCTACATTTCCACACTGTCGCTACACATCACTTATTTTTTAAAGTCATTGCAGATGCACCCAGTGCAAGATTATCAAGCTGCCCATCGATATGAGGTAACAAGCAAACCATGTCCAATTAGATGCCTTACGGGCTAATTTAAAAAACTAAACTAGATTAAAATATTATACAGGTGCTATAAGGTATTCTCTATCACGCGGTGGAAAATTATTCCCAAGAAGAACCATATGGCTTTATGGGCCATGTGATCTCTGTCACAACTACTCAACTTTGCTGTTGTTGCACAAAAGCAACTATAGGCAATCCATAAACAAATGAGCGTGGCTGTGTTATAATAACATTTTATTTACAAAATCAGGCAGCAGGCCAGATGTTGGCCCAGAGGTTTATTTTGCCAGCTCCTTTTATGTACCAAGGACCTGTTCCACATTATTGCGTTTGTGCATCCATCCTTGGTCATGCAGACCTTACACTAATAGCTCGCCTGCCATCAAGTAGGAATTCTGTATCCCAGAGACCTCATTGAACGTGTTCAACAGTGATCTGTACTCTAAACTCATGTACCACATTTTATTAACATCAATAAGTATAAAGGCTACAGAAAGTCTTTTATAGGCTTTCATTTTAAAGCTATACAGTGATCCTAAACTGCAAACTAATATTCTTTAGTGCTATGACAAATTTGGTCAAAATGAACTTTGAAGCACTAGCTCAGTGTTCCTGTCTTGGTTTAGGTTTCCCCAACAGCAGATCCTGAGACAAGGATTTGAGTCCAAGTAGTTTCTTTGGGAAGTAAACACTGGTATGGAAGTAGGGAAGTGAGATAAGGAAGGCAAGAAAGCCAATAAAGGGTATGTTTTCGAGCCAGTTACCTACCACTGTGGGCTACTGGGGCTCAATCCTTCTGAAGAACACTGGGAAACAGTGAGTACATCTTAGAGATATCTCAGTTGAGAAGCAAAGAAGTTGGGGTGTTTTTATCTACCAACTCCCCAATTGTGATTGGTTGAAGGCTACCTCTGGGGACCTTGCCTTCACAAGGTGAGCTTGCCTGCTTAGCTGCACAAAAGTCCTCAGACAGAGAGTAGCAAGTGTTTGCAGCGAGCAACCTTCTAAATCTGAGATGAGCACTGAAGGGATGTGGGCCCAGTACCGACCACCTCTGCTATGGTTCCCAAAGTTTTTATGAGAAAGATCTAGGTTTTGCTCCTCAATCATCATAACGTTAATGTATTCTGATCAATTCCATGATCAGAAAGGGGTAAGGGATCTTAGGTGGTAGCTCATGCATTACACTACAAAACGGTAATTAGCCGCTCTCCATTTCTCTCTGCGACTGTCTCAGCACAGCTGGGTGGAGTGGAGAGTTGGTCCCAATTACTGCTGTGCAACGAACCCAGTAAGCATGACTTTGTAGCAGGAAATCCATGAAGTTGATGAGCTTTACTGGTCCCTCTGACACTTACATTTAATAACCTAGTGAATGTAAAACTCTATTTAAATATTGTTTCAGAGCATGATATATTGTACACCTGATTTAAAACAGAAACTCCAATTTATTGAGTCAACAAATTCTTCTAATTCTACCAGTGATTTATGGCAACCACATGAAGTGCCAGCAGGAACAGGAAAATCCTTCTACAGTAAGCCCTTCTTAGGTGGCATCCTTCCTTAAAGTTTTATTTCCAGAAAAGAGCCTTGAAAATGGATACAACTACCTCAAGGAATAACTTCTTTCCCCAGACTCTGTCGATTACCCTCTAGTGGGGTTTTATGAGGTTTTCCTAGTCAGTTTCCTATCAGTGTCCGATTACGGCCTATCAGAACTCTCCCCAGAGTCATCATACAACATAATTAGAAGATAGGAAAATAAACACAGTGGTCATACGTATCTATTGTTGACTTACCATAAATTTACCAGCCCCAGCTCATGCAACTAGGTTAATATTGATGTCAAAGATTACATCCTTGTACAAATTATAACATCCACTATGTACCTATTCTTCATTCAAAATTCTTGCTTGTATACTCAACATGTACACCTTCTGAGAGAGAGAGAGAACGAATGAGGAAAATGAGATCATAAGGAGCCCTTGGTTTCAAAGTTCACCAACTGATGCAGTGATTAAATCCAGGCTACAGGAGTGTTTTGTTTGTCTTGATCATTATTTTTAATTTTTATGAAATAATAGCACTTATAAATGTGGAAATTTCACATAAAACAATCCATATTTCAGCTTCCTTTCAAAAAGTCACAGGGTCAGGAAACGCTGGTCTCAAAATCTACATGGTAACATTAGGAAGGGGTTGGGGAATGGCTGTCCCCTTAAGATAGGGTACACACCTCCTGTTTATCATAGTCACCATCATCTTCCATTGTCTACCTGTCTTGCCTCTAGAGGCATTGAGTTTGTGACCCAGGTGAAACATGGTAAACAGAATTTTGAACACAAAGCTTTGGAAATGTAGCACATCTTACCTTTTACACAGACTGATATCTCAGACTAGAGCATTTTCTTCTGGAATACAGGCTTCTCTAACTCGATTTACTGCATTAATGTGCAGAATTGATGGCACTCGGCCAGTGTACCTAGGATGACAAGGCACATAAAATAATCTTAAATAGTCTATCCACTTCCTGTTCTACTCTTAGCGAGACTCTCCTGGTTCCATCCTGAGTTAGGTCCTGCCTCATCCTATAAAGACGTTTTCCCCAGATAATTTCTACATCAGAACCAGTACAGAAGTGGAAGTCTGGAGGAATAAAGATTATGGAGCTAAAATGTGGAAAGAAGTTAAGCCTGATGAATAAAAATGTATCTAAGAGAGTAACCTGTTAGTAATGAAACTGATTTTCTTGTAGAATAGGTTATCTCTTAAAAACTTCATGCCAAAAAATGTTTGCGTAAATGTAGGCTTATTTGAATAGGTGTATAATCTAGTAAATGAACTGTTCAAAAATTTAACTCTCTTTTGGGTGAAAGGATTATCACCCAAAGGTCTGCCTCACTATTTCACAGTAACTTATCATATATAACCTTTGAAAATTCTTTAACTTAGTTGATAAAAGGGAAAAAGGCCAAGTGAGAGTTACACTCAGTTTAAAGCCTTTTGGCATGAAGGTGACGTAAGGATACATATTAAAAACAGGAGGTGGAGGGAAGAGCAGGAGAGAGAGGGAAAGAGAGAGAGACGGAGGGAGGGGAGAAAAAGAGATTGAGAATGAACAACAGAGATGGAAAATTCTTATTTTGTGGGTTAAGGATCAAACTCAGATCCATGTACCTGTAAGTTTCCTTTCTATTCAAACCAAAGCTTTAAAGTATTTGATCCTATGAACAACAGGGTGAAATATGAATGAAAAATTCAAGGAAAATAAATGTTTGCTTAAGCATTTTAAAGCCAGCCACGGGTTGATTCGTGCCAAGATGCAAAATGAGGCTGCTACTATTGGCGAGATGCAGCACCTGTGAGCAGAAAGATTTTCTACTTTAGTGGGGCTGCAGAGTGACCAATAATTTGATCTTTATCAACCTTTGCTTGGTCCAGGCACATTTTCAATGAGGGAAAATTTCACAATAACGGATATCCCTAAATATTTCTCTACTCACTTTCCAAAGAAGTCTCCAAAAATATGCATTCAAAAATGTCCCTAAACAAAAGATTGGCACAGATGTTAGCACAGGGCAAATCTTCCTCAGCAAAAAAAAAAAGTCCCTAAACAAGCCCTTTAACTTCTACAGCCTCAGTGAAAATACAGCTTAACATCATTTACTGCTGTAAAAATAAAGTGGAAGTGTGCACATAGATCAGGGAGGCCCTTATCACATATTCCCCCCAGTCATTTGTGTAGAGATATTGCCTTAGTCTATCTATCTTCCAGGCAGGATTATAGCCCAATCCCCTTCCATAATGGAAGACAATGTTTTCAAACAATAAAGAAAACCTAAATCACTTATGGGAGAATCATTAAATCCGTAGATTTTCTATTTGTGTTGGGGAAATTCCTGAATTTTTGATGCCCATCACTTGCCACAGACATCTTTCTAGTGCTCTATATGCAACATCTCATGTGTACCTCATTCATGTGACCATGGGAAGATGACAATAATGGGATTTTACACCGCTACTCTGTTGATCCACTGTATTAATCTTCTATGGCTGTGTGAGAAACTGCCAGAAGCTAAGCAGCTTATACCAACAACCCTTCCCTCACAATTCTCTAAGTCAGAGGTCCAGGCGAACTCGTGAGGGTTCTCTGCTCTGGGTCTCACAAAACCTAAAATTAAGGTGTTGGCCTGGCTGGGCTCCTATCTAGAGGTTCTGGGGGAGAATCTGCTTCAACCTAAAGCTCATTGAGGTTGTAGGCAGAATCCATTTCCTGGCAGGTGTAGGACTGAGATCTGCATTCCCTTTCTGGCTGTCAGCTAGGGGTCCCCCTCAGCTCCTAGAGGCCACCTACATTTCTTATCAATTGGTCTTCTCCATCTTCAAGGCTAGTAATGGTGTGTTGAATCCTCATGTTTTGAATCTCTTTGACATTCCCTTCTGCTCTCCTCTTCTACCACCACCTGGAGAAAGTTCTCTGCTTTTAAGGGCTCAAGTGATTAGATTAGGCCCACTCTGATAACCTTTTTTTTTTTTTTTTAAGACCCAACTGTGTCATATAACAAAGCAATCACAGGGGTGATATCTAACTACACTTAGAGGGCCTCGATACTGGAACTTGGAATCTTGGGGGCCACTTCTAGAAAGTCTGTCTACCTGCCTACCACATCTATCAATGTACATTTTTACATATACTGTCCTCTTGTGGGGACAGTTCACTACTACAACATTGACTATGTCCACTGTTGGGTGAAAAACAGCATTGCAAATGTCCAATGAAGGAAGCCTCAGCTTCCTGGTAGACCATAAAAATTTGCCCCCCATAACTTGGAGGTGAGTCAATTAGCCACAGCCCTCAATAGCTAGTTATCAAAACAATACCTAGCTATCAATACAATACAGTCCTCAATACCTAGTTAATTAAACCGTGTGTCGGGGAAGGCAGACTGATATACAAGAGAAGACCAATCTAGACACAAGGATGCTTTCTTTTTAAAGCCATATGAACTGTATACACTCTGTATTGCCTCAGGCTTTAGGTACTAACTGGGGCTTAATAAACAATTGGGATTTAAGGGGTAATCATCTCACTAATTTCCAAAACAGATATCTAAATGAGAGTTACTGGAGTAAGATAACATGAACCCTAAGAGTAGTGTAATTTTTCCCGTTTTTAATATACATGGATATGGCAGATTATATTTTCTAAAGATGGCCACAACTGTACCTCCCATCACATATGTTCTTCTTTCAGTTTTTGCTTCATGTATTTTGGGGCTCTGTTAGGTGCGTATGTTTATAATCATTATATCTTCTTGATGGATTGACACTTTCATCATTATAAAATGCACTTCTCTGTCTCCAGCAACAATTTGTCTTAAAGTATATTTTGTCTGATATTAGAGTAGTTTCTCTAGCTCTCGTGTGGTTACTGTTTGCATGGTTTTTCCATCCTAAAACTTTCAACCTATTTGTGACTTTGAATCTAAAGTATGTCTGTTGTAGCCAGCATATAGTTGGGTCGTGTTTTTCCATCCATTCTGCCAATTTCTGCCTTTTATTTGAAGTATTTAATCCATTTACATTTAATGTGATTACCGATAAGTACGATTTATGCCTGCCATTTTGCTATTTATTTTCCATATCTCCTATGTCTTCTTATTCTTCCATTCCTCCACTACTGCCTTTTTTGTGTTAAAATATACTTTCTAGTGTACCATTTCATTGCCCTGTCATTTATTTTACTATATTTTTGGCTTATTTTCTTAGTGGTTGCCCTAGCAATGACAATTCTTAACTTAAAACAATCTAGTTCAGATTAATATCAACTTAATTACAATAATATGCAAAAGTTTTGCTCCAATTTATCTCCATTCCATTCCCCATCTTTTGTGCTGTTATTGTCATACAAATTACAGCTTTATACATTGTCTCCCCATCATCACAGAATTATAATTACTGCTTTATGCAATTGTCTCTTAAATCAGATAGAATAAAAGAGTTAAAGACAAAAATACACTTAGCTTTTATATATTTACCTATATAGTTTTACATTTACTGGTGCCCTTTATTTGTTCATGGGGATTTGAGTAACTGACTAGGGTCCTTTCATATCAGTCTGAAGGACTCCCTTTAATATATCTTATTGGTAGGTCTGCTACTGACAGATTCTCTCAGTTTTTATTGTTTTAATCTGAGAATGCCTTACATTCTCCTTCATTTTTGGAGGACAGTGTTGATGGATCTAAAATTCTTGGTTGACAGTCTTTCTTTCAGCACTTTGAATATATCATCCCACTGCCTTGTGGTCTCCATGGCTTTTGATGAGAAATCAGCTATTAACTGTATTGAGGACTTCTTGTATGTAATGATTTGCTTCTCTTGCTGCTTTCAAGGTTTTGTCTTTGGCTTTTGACAGTTTAATTATGATGTGTCTAGATATGATCTGAGTTTACCTTACTTGGAATTCACTCAGCTTCTTGTATGTGTAGATTCATGTATTTTATCAAATTCGTGACGTTTTCAGCCATTATATCTTCAAATATTCTTTCTTACCCTTTTTCTCTCTCCTCTCCTGTTGGGACTCCCATTTTGAATATGTTGTATGTTTGGTGGGGCCCCAAAGGTCTCTCAGGCTCTGTTCATTTTTCTATTTTTTTTCTTTCTGCTCAACTGGATAATCTCAATTGACCTGTCTTCAAATCCACTGATTCTTTCTTCTGCCTGTTCAAATCTAATGTTGAGCACCTCTACTGAGTTTTTCATTTCAGTTATTGTACTTTTCAACTTGAGAATTTCTTTTTATTGATGTTTTTTCTTTAATTGATGAGACATTATTCTCATATTTTCATTTAGTTCTTTGAATATATTTAAAATAGCTTATTTCAAGTCTGTTTAGTAACTCCAACATCTGGGCTTCTTCAGGGATAGTTTCTACTGACACTTTTTTCCCTCTGGATGGGTCATATTTTCTTCTTCCTTTGTATGCCCCATGAGTTTTGTTGAAAACTGGACATTTTAAATAATATAATGTAGAAACTCTGGAAATCAATTTCTCCCCATTCCCCAGGATTTGTTGTTTAGTGACTTTTGTGAACTAATTCTGTGAAGTCTGTATTCTTTGTCACTTGTTGCCACTAATGTCTCTGCTCTGTTAGCATATTCAGTTAATGATTAATAATCAGAAATTTCCTTAAATGACTGAAACTAATGTCTCCTAGTCTTTGTTGAGGGGCTCTGTGTGAATGTCAGGCATGCCTTCCATACTCAGCCAGACAGTTTACAACTCTACATTAGCCTTTACTTCCTGTTTACACAATGCCTCGAGGTTAGTCAGACATAAGAGTTTAAAGTCTTCTCAGTTTTTTTCTGAGCATATACACAGCCTTTCTAGATTTCCAGGAATATGTAAAGTTTTTCAAAGTCCCCTATGGACATCTCACTCCCAAATTTATCCATTTAAGCTTTTTGGTTAGCTGATTGTTTTCCCCAAATGTTATCTACCACCTCAGGCAGCTGCAAGGTTCAACAATGGCCTCTGGTTGTTTTTTTTCACAAATGCTCTGAAGAAAAAGCTTTGCACACTAGGCAAGCTCCAAGTCAGGTCAAATAAAGACAGTCTTGAGAGGGGAGTCTTCCAGAGAACCATCACACAGGTCAAATAATAATTCTCTGGGAACGTGGCTTTGAAAGTGCTCCAACCGTGTTCTACCCCTGTCAGTGGCTACCAGGATGCTGCTTGTCACTGATTATCATCTATTGGTTTTCAAGGCTACTATGGAACTGAAGAGATGGGAGTAGGAATATGGCAAGTTAAAATATCACAAAACCCACTATTCTTATGGAGATCCAGCCATTCTTCTTGAATACATGCTCCATGGATTGTTGCCTTTGGCTAATTTCCAAAGTCCTGAAAAAGTTGATTCTGACAATTTTTGCCAGTGTTCTTATTGCTGTTTTGGAGGAGTGAATTTTCAGAGACCCTTTCTCTACCATTTTCACTGCCATCTTCTATGCATGCTCTTCTGCAATGTGACCCTGGCACTGCCCATTAAAAGGTGGAGTTTGTATCTCTACCTCTTTGAACCTGGGCAGCCCTGTGACTGCTTTGACCCACAGAATCAGTGGAAGGAGTGCTATTCCAGTTCCACATGTAGGCCTTAACTGGCCTGGAAGCTCCTGCTTCCTGCCTCTCAGAAGCCAGCCACTATTTAAGAAGGGCAACCAACCTGAGCACCACGCTATGAGAATCTCAAGTTACATGGAGAGGCTTTTGAGAATCATACAACATATGGAGAGCGAGAAGCCAAAAAGCACTAAGATACTAAACATGTGAGTTAAAAATCCTTCTTGGAAGCCAATCTTCCAATCCCAGCTATTCCAGCCCATACCACCTGAACCAGAGACCATTGCCCTTCCAAGTTCTTCCCAAATTCCTGACCCACAAAATGATGAGAAAAATAAAATGGTTGTTTTAAGCCACTAGCTTTTGAGGCTGTTTGTTGTATGGCAATACAACCAAAATGGTATATAACTAAATACGGAGACAGGAAATTTTGTTGTGATGGAAACCAGAGTCTCTGTGACTGCCACTGCTGCTATTCCAACACTCCCAGTGGGTACTTTCATCATCAAGCTTTTGACAATGGTTTATTTGGTCCCCTTTTCAATGGATTTATAGAAAGAATGCTACCATAATTCTGCCTAGATGCTCCCTTCTTTTTCCTCCATAGCTCCAATGTCTTGACCCATCATAAGATTTTTGGAAAGACAGAGTCAATTTCAGTTTTTGACACATGGAAGTGTTCACACATCTCTTTAAAATAGAGTTCCCTACCTCCTCCATGTTACTTCAATCTCTACATTTCCTGTAACATCATTATTCCCCCCAGTGACAGCAATACCAGCAAATAACTGTCTCTTTGCTCCTTCTCTAGGACTCAAATGTTTATGGCCTCGTGCCTCCCGACAAGTGCATTATAAAGACTTTGTAGAAATAATGTGAGGCTTTTAAGTCCTTGTGAAGATTTTGTGCTCAGAAAAGACCAGTTACTGTTACCTCTTTCTTTTAATTAATATTCAAATTACTACAGTAACATTTAACAATCCAGCCCTCCTTCAAGTGTTCAAGATCAATTTGAATATCTTATTGTTCCATTTATAAACATAGCAAACTTTAACAGTCACTGACTAGTGAGTCTTTGATTAATATTCAGTCAATTCAAGTTGAACATACTGAATTCCTTAAATAATCTGTTCTGTTTAAAATTCAGTTAATTCACTTATGAAATTGAAATTACATTTATAAACATATTATATTCAAATTTCTTTTAAACATTTCAAATGCATGACCTAGAAGTAAAAGCTTCATTCATTCAGTTAGTCAGTCAGCAAACTTTTTTAGCACCTTCTATAAGCCAAGTACTTTTATAGGTGTTCCAGATACAGCAGCAAACAAAATTCTTACCTTCATGGAGAGTACATTCTAATAGGTAAAACTGGTCATTAAAAAAATATGTAATATAACGCCAGGTAAGTGCTCTATAGAAGATAAGGTAAGGAGATGCAGTCATTTTTACTAGTATGGTCAGGAAAAGCCTTTCAGAAGAGTTAAAATTTAAGAGAGCGCTAAATATTATTATAAATACTTAATTATAGAAAATCTAAAAATTCCATTTAAAAATATAGTGAATCTTAAATTTTCTTAGGCCTTCAATATTGCTTACTCAGTAAAGTTACCCTACATCTTTCAACTATAAATCAAGACTAAAATTAATGACAGAAGTATACATTTGAAATTGGAATCACAATCTAAGTCTGCCACATTCTCTAACATGCTAAATTATCTTCAATATTGTAAATACATTAAATACCAAATATATAGAATGTTATGATGACTATGCAAATCTATTCCTGAATTTATTCTAAGCTTGTTTTAAAAGCATTAGTTCATGGGGCTGGCCCCATGGCCGAGTGGTTAAGTTCCCACGTTCTGCTTCAGTGGCCCAGGGTTTTGTCAGTTCAGACTCTGGGAGCAGACATGGCATCGCTCATCAGGCCATGCTGACACAGCATCCCACATAGGACAACCAGAAGGACCTACAACTAGAATATAAAACTATTCACTGGGTGGCTTTGGGAGAAGAAGAAGAAAAAGAAAGAAGATCGGCAACAGATGTTAGCTCAGATGCCTATCTTCAAAAAAAAAAAAAAAAGCATTAGGGGAGTGGTTAAGTTTGCGCACTCTGCTGCCGGTAGCCCAGTGTTTCATTGGTTCGAATCCTGGGCACGGACATGGCATTGCTCATCAAACCATGCAGAGGCAGCGTCCCACATGCCACAACTAGAAGGACCCACAACGAAGAATATACAACTATTTTCTGGGGGGCTTTGGGGAGAAAAAGGAAAAAAATAAAATCTTAAAAAAAAAAAAAAGCACTAGCTCTAAGGTTAGATTGATTGTATTAATGGCCCTGATTCTTTACCCATTCTTGTATCCATGCCTTTGCAGCTTCTCACATCAAGAGACAGAGTATATTTTCCCTCCCCTTGATTCTGAGTCCAGGCACATGCCTTGCTTTGGGCAATGGAATGTTAACAACCATGAGACAGGTAGAGGCTTGAAAAGTACTTATTCTCTTGCATATCTACCAGTGAACACTTAAATATAGGTCACCTCTCCCTTCAAAGATAGCTTCTAGATGTTGCATACCACTTCTTATATCCTTTTAACAAAACTGTATTCACGTGATCAAACAAAGAAGGCTAGGAAATGTAATCTTTATTCTGAGTATCCATGTGCCCAGCTAAAAAGCTGGGGTTCTGTTTACTTATAAAGGGAAAAAAATGAATATTTAAGCATAACTATCTCAATATCACAATCACAATACCTAAATTAGGCATACTGAGATTACAAATTAGTCAAACTGAAGTTACCATCTCAGAGGACAGGCAAGGGATTCAGGACACAGGATCCAAGTTTTAGGATGATCGTCCTGTGTGAGGCCCTAATACATGGCTTTAGCCTTTTCACCCTTGCTAAGAAGCAGGAGACTCTCAATCAATACTTTTTGAGCAGCATTTGTGTCTGCTGTTTTCAGGTTTTACTAAAGTAATTTATCTGTTTGACTTTCCTAGGAGTCAACACTGAATTCCAATTATTTTTGCAGCTAACTTCCTTCAGTTAATCTCTGCGCAGCTTGATTGAATTCTGAATTCTTGTCACATTTTCCTCCTTAGAAGGGTCAAAACCAAATCAGTTATATTTCTCATCTCTCTTGGCCGTAACACTAAAGTCATTCTAATAACTATGTGAAAGCGCTTTATGTATGCAACTCCAGTTTTCCAGCTTTCTAAGAAACCTCTTTTGACTTATCCAAAGGAAATAATCAGTTCCCTCCTCAAACGCATTTGAGGTTCCCCAAAGGTGGCCACTTGTCTTGGCTCCTACTAGAACCATCTCTTCAATCCTCCCCAGACCACCTCTGTCCATCTTGCACCTGCTGCATTCTATTTTCCTCTACATCTTGCCCTCCTCGCTTCCATTTATCTCAACAGTACCTGGTCCAAACCACCGACACAGCCCTGCCTATTTTTCACCAACCAGAATAAACACCAGGCTATTGTCTCACTAACTTTATTGAAGGTTTGTGGTAAACGGAAGGGAATTCCTACACAAATCTGGAAAGCTTTAAAACCTGTTCTTGGACATTTTTTTTTTCTGAACCTACAGGTCACACCCATTCCTAGGGGTTTCATACTGACGCCCTTCCTCTTTGGTCATTCAACATGTGATCCTGCTGCTGAGGAGAAAAGCCTCTTTCCCCTCATATTAGGGACCTCTGTCTTCTGCTCTCTCCAACAAATTCCTGAGCCCACAACTCACTCCCTTTAAAGGAAGCAAAAAAAGAGAAAAGTCCATTAACAGCATAATAATCCTTCAGAGACACAGCGTGCTCCAAAGACGACAGCATTTTACATTTTTATGCATAATAGGATCTGGGCCTTGCCTCTGAATAAACAAGAGATGCATTAGAGTGGTATCTTTCCTGCATACACAAAAGCTCAGGTGTCCCAATGATAAATTCTGTCTTTGCCTTAGAAGTTATAAGCACAAACTGCAGCTTTTAAAATAGCAATTTTGGTCAGGCTTCACATATTCTAAAGCACCATTCAACTATTAGGCAGGATGATACTGTGTCATGTTAACTTACCACTTAAATTCTACCTTCAAACAGGAACTGAGGTGGCTTACAAAATTTAAAAAATCACTAAGACAAAAAAGAAATGTAATGAGATAAAGGAAAAATAATTGTGTTAGTAATCCGGGATGAATTATTATATTGAAAATTAAATTTTCTTTTGGACTTCTTAGAAGATGAGATCAAGAGGGTAACATGAGGGTTTGGCTAGTTGATGTAATCTAATGTGCCTTACACCATTCTGTGGCATGCTGAATGGTTCTTTTAGATCCTCTTGAATAGGTTCAGAGAAGTGGAGCTGGAACCCACAACCATTGTGTAAGGAAGGAGTTAAAAAACTTTTTCTATAACTGGCCAAAGAGTAAATATTTTAGGCTTTGCAAGTCCGTATGGTCTCAGTGGCAGTTACTCAACTCCGCCGTCACAGTGCGAATGTAGCCATATATAATAAGTAATGGAATGGTTGTGGCTATGTTCCAATACAAAAACATGTGGTGAGTCAGATTTGGCACAGAAGGTAGTCTGCCAACCCCTGATGTAAAGGAATGTACTAGACGGGACTGCAGTGGGTGAGCAGATGAGAAGATTCCTTCTCTAGGCAGAGGGACAAGTCGGGCTGAATGTGTGAGGTATTTACTTTGCAATCCTTTTCTTAAAGGCAGTCACTTAAATTCTAAGTTTCAGATTCCACAAAACTTTAGATGTTTCCCCTGTGCATAGGCTGTAGACAGGTAGAAACAGTATGCAAGTTTCATAAAATCATGGGAAGATTCTAGACAAGTACACTTTCAACTTCCAGGTAATGCTTTTACTTCCTCTTTGCAACATGTATAAAATGTTTAAGTAATAAAATCAAGTTTCCCTTTCTATTATCAGTTCAGGCAAAGTTTAAGCCAGACCTATACAACCTCAGCATTTCCATTGTGTCTTCTCTGATACTATTTTTGAAAGTATTCTGAAGTCATGTTAAAGATTAGCCATATTTTCAGACCTTTATTCACTTCCAATAAAAGTTAGGACTGTACGACTGATGCTGGGGAGTGGAATCCAGGGGAAGCACAAGATAACACATAAGGAGCACTTGTGAATTAATTCTGCCAGGTTGGTAAAATTGCATACAACCATCTCCCCCATACACATTGAAACAGGCATCTTATCAGTCTGGGCTACCTTTGTTTACCTGCTTTGGTCTCTCATAAGGACCAGTCCTAGTAAGACAGGTGACCAGTTATCTTAGGAAGAGTTGGGGCGAGGGGACAGCTCCACCGCCTTTCACACTGGCCTGCATTTTCCTCTTCTTGCCATCCCTTGGGGTTTTTTGTTTTGTTTTTTTTTTCCTTTTTCGCCCCAAAGCCCCCCGGTACATAGTTGTATATTCTTAGTTGTGGGTCCTTCTAGTTGTGGCATGTGGGATGCTGTCTCAGCATGGCTCGATGAGCGGTGCCATGTCCGCGCCCAGGATTCGAACTGATGAAACACTGGGCTGCCTGCAGCAGAGCGCTCGAACTTAACCACTCGGCCACGGGGGCCGGCCCCCCTTGGGGTTTTTTAAGATAAGGAAATAAAGATAAACAGTTAGCAAGTTTGGAATTGAGTTATGAGGGTCCGTGTCACAAAGGTCTCATCAAAGAATTCAAGGGTAAAAGAAAAGAATTTAAGGGCTCAACTCTTCTCATGTGAGTGTCAGATAATAAAACTGAGTCTCAGAGCTTTAAAACATCCTTTACCAGTCAGGAAACACAGGCTAGTAAAGGAGTTCGCTGAATATTTTACCAGAGGGTTAAAACCAGTCATTTTTAGGAGCTAGGAAGAGGGTGTCTTGGTGGTTTATGCTAATCAAGGATCTAATTCAAAAGCAGCACTTAGGATAAGGCAGAGTAAGTCTCGAGGTCTAAATACAACTGGTTAAAACAGGTCCCATTGTTCACTGGTCAATAACTAGATTTCAGTCAGGTCAAGAAAGGTTCTAGGTCATTAAAAGTTCATGTTCTTTGTCTTGACAAAGTGTGTAGAACCACTTATAGAGAAACACGGCATCTAATTTTGACCTTTCCTAGGCAAATGCTATTGTCATTGGAAAAGTTTCCTTTCATATGTCCCACCCAACTAGGGCAGCTATGCAACTTGGTTTGCCTGAAAGCGTCTTGGTTTGTGCCTACCGTACCGGTATAATTATTAATAGCAACCTCTTTCACTCTTGAAAGTGTCCTGATTTGGTCAAGGTCATCTTACATTAAACTATTCCCCTAAACCACAGAGCTTTGAACAAAACTCTCTAAACCTAAGATGTAAAATATTTGAGAAATGGAATGGCATAATTGCCTTTTAGGTTGATTTAAATATACCTTTTAAGTCTCACACTGTGTAGACATATCCATCAGAAAGATTCCATAAAGAATTTGCATTTATCTATGTGAAAAAATGGTGTCAGAAACTTTCATTCAAAAATATAACACCCGCAATCATGTCATCTTTTTATAGGTCAATAAGATGCAACACAGGCTTCGTATAAGCAGAGAGAATGTGTTGCTCTTTCTGAATTCTCCTCAAAAGACAGAACATTTTCCAGAAAAAGAATCCTCCATAACTGGTAGATCTGTCTCTATAAGTCATATCAGATACTGGCACCTACTGGGGAAAATGTGACAGAGCAGCTATTACACAGAAACCACTGAGTCAGAGAGAAAGAAGAAACAAAAATCCGGAAATTAAAAATGGGAAATCAGAGATATACTTGGCAGGAAATAAGTTACCAGACTGAGAGAGATTGATAAGGCTCAAGGGAGGGATTCTGGAGAAAGGCAAATGACGCACAGGGAAAAATTTAAAATGGCTAAGAGATGACCATTCCTGACAGACATAGTAGAGTTGCAAAACCTCAGTTTCCAACATACCAGTGATATCAATTCACTTTACAAAAAGTTTTCTGTTATCACAAAAGCCAATACAAAGAAAAAAAAACTAAACTTGCTTTGGTTAAAATTTGTCTCAATCCTATAATCACTCATTTAACAAATGTTTATTGAGCACTGCCTATATGCTAATCACTGTTCTAGGCCCCAGGAATATGGCAGTGAACTAAATGGCAAAGCCCCTGCTCTTGTGGGACATATATTCTGTTTGGGAGGGGGGGTGGACAGCCAGTAAATAAACAAGTAAATATGTAATATTTCAGATGCTATGCGCTAGGGAGAAAAAAAAGTAGAAAAGAGATTGAGGGGTACGATGGTGTTATTTTATATAGGGTAGTCAGGGAAGGCCTCGTCATAAAAAGAGTTTCAAATATGTCATAATGTATTGATACCCTAAGATTCGAAGATGTGACTTCTTACTTCTTCTATGGGCTATCCAATAAGTATTCACACATTACAGCACTTACTTATGGAGCAATGGGAGAAAAGAAGACACCTCCTAGGTACCTATTATGTGCCAAGCACTTTATATATGTGTTATCTCATTTAATCCTCACCATCATCCTCTGAGAAATTATTGACCTCATTGTATAAATGGAGATGCTGAAGCTCAGTGAATATAAAGGAACAACCGAAGGTCATATAGTTGTTATGTGTCAGAGGCAGGATTTGAACCCAAGTCTGTTGGGATCCAAAGACGTGAAGCTAAAGTTAGACACCCCAGGTAGCTACTAGAAAGTGCTAATCAGAGGAATTACACTGATCTTGAATATTAAGTGATGTAAATGCACTTTTTTTCTAGACCTCTCTTAGGGAACACACAAATTTCTACCTTGTATTTATATGTATGTTGATTCTCTCCAGGAGGTTATATAAGCTTTTTGAGAGTGGGATCTGTCTGAATCATCTTTGGCGTCTGGTAGAGCATCTGACCCTTAGCAGGAATCCATTAAACACATGTCTAAAAACTTGACTGAATAAAATAAACCCAGAAGCTTAGAATTAAGTCTCCCCTCAGACAATACTGATGTTTTTCAAACAAAATACTAGAAAAAATCCACGTAGTAGCTAAGAATGTCACCTGCTTCCACCAGGGTAATTAATAAAGAGCTAAATCAGAAGCACTTAAATAAGATTAGAAATAAGATTTGCACATGAAATTCACAGTACTGACTAAGAGGGTTTAAGTATTCTTTGAAGTGAAGTCTTGATTGTTGGCGGTGGTGTGTTTTTTTTTTTTTAAACACATGGAACTCCACCTACTGCTAGGCACATGAGTTCTATGAAACCTTGGGGGATTAGACCTTTGGAAGTAGGCCTCGGGTGTTCTCAAGAAGGTACACAAGTTTTTTTATATTTTAAGTTTACCTTTCTTCCAGGTTCCACAGTCATATTTACCCTTTGTAAAAGGGTAAGACAAAAAAGATGCTGTTTGAAGCCATAGCCATTCTTACTCTTCAGAGTAGAACTCAAAAAGTGTTTATTTCCTTCTTCAAGACACTATTTTGGGGAGCATTTGTAACCAAGTAGGTGGGAGATTACTACACATCCAAGACCAAACTTGTGGGAGAAAACCATGAACTGAAGCTTCCAAGCAAGGGGCAATGGATTCTGTAGAATGATGTAGAACAATGCTTTTATTATGCCCAGGAGCCACTCAGCGAAGCTTATAATGATTGTAAAGGGGTTTTTCTTCTTCTGGTGTGGAGGAAAAGAAAGGAATGAGGGTATGGAAATGATGACTCTTATGGAGGGACCATAGGTGGGCCTCTGCAACACAGCTGCAGGCCAGGAGGTAAGGAGAATGAAGATAACAGAACTCCTTGCTGAGGCGAAGGGCCAGTGGACTAAAAGCATAATATATCGGATCCCCAGTTTAAAATTTCCTTTCTGCATTGTACTTCCCTGATGTTATCTCCAAGCCTTAAGCAAGGCAGCTTTCTGTTAGTGGGGTTTCGAGAAAGAGGCCTGTGTGCATAGTCTGGTGATGGGATGGGTCAGAGAGAGGCAGCAGCACGGACACTCAGTTACCAGGCAGCAGAGGTGACTGAGAGAAAAGCCGATTTGTGTGATCAGCTAAGTGAGGGGACTAGAGACAACCAGGACAAACTTGTGACACATGTAATGACACCCACGGCTGCTTGAGCATACAGGGGCAGGAAACTGACTCCCAGCACCCCAAAAAACCATGTTCCTGTCTTATTAAAGGGAGAGGTAAGGCCATGTCTCCACCTATCTCCAAGGACTGAAGAACTTAAACAGATTTAAATTACATCCTAGAAGAGGTGCCTTTGTTTCCAAGGATAGTAAAGGGTGTTGCCAGAAGGCATACGGTGCAAGAACAAATGTGTACAGACGGAAAAGACATTGAGTAGTCCCAGGTAAGGCACAGCACAAAGTGGAAAAATAATTTGCATTTAAACACTCTACAAAGTACATTCACACTTTCCCTAGGCTAACATTTACTCATGTTATTACTTCAAACTCTCCCCTTTAAAGTGCATCATCAACTGTTAAGTCCTAATAGTTCTGTTTTATGGTCATTTGGAATTTTTTCCCAACACTTGAGTTTTATAATTGCAGAAAATTTGAGAAGCTTTATCTTAGAGGCTCTCAACATTTTAAGAGAGAGAAAGTGACAATTGACACAAATATCCTGTTCATTCTCCCCTTAATAATCCCATGTTGAACCCTTCGGAGGAAATAATCACAAAAGAGATGGTACATGGCAACATTCTTGCATATCCAATACATCTGGACAATTTTGGGAATTTGATTTTTGGTGTTTGAGATGGTGATGAGGCGGTAGTAGGGCGGCGGGGCGGGGGGCGGGGGGAGCTTTGGCTAATGTGTTTTAAAGTGCATGTCTCAGCCATGAAACTCAAAAGGCCAAAAAGGGATTGTTGTTCCCCCAATGAATAAGAAATGAATAACAGCAGGAAACAAGCAACAGTCATAAAATAAATTAAAACAAATCCTAAATCTGTAGCATTTCATTGTCAGAGTGACTCACTCTTCCTTCCAACTTGTCATTCTATTAACAAAGGAAACAAAGTCACCCTGACCATCTAGTCTTCTTGAGTAGCCATTTTTCATCATCACTGTTCCCTCTCATTTTTACAAACATGTTTGTTTAATTCAATGAGACGGAGGCAGGCGGCTTTCTAATCAACATAAAAGCTGGTTACACTGTGCTTTGTTATACGGAAGGATAGACAGCTAAAGAAACATCGTGCTATACAAATAACAGCTAACACTTATTTAGTATTTAGTTAAGTGCCAGGTAAGAGAGGTAAAGTAGCACACCCATTTTATAACCAGTAAGTGCCAATAGCAGAATTCCAACCTCTGTGCTTTGCTTGGTGTGGATTCACATCCTGGCTGTGCCTTTACTTATGGACCAGATTTGATCTTACTGACATGGATATTTCTGAAGTCCTGTATTTTACGGCCTTAGGGGAGTATCACACTTAATTTCCAGCCATTTAGTTTTTCTGCCAAGAGGATGTTCTGGGATTCTTGGTAGCACAGTGAGAGTAAGAGAAGTTGTTCCTGGATTAGCAATCCCTTCCATTTGCTTAAACTTTCTAACTCAGGAAACTCTGGGGTTGACAGGATCATCTAATGGACACCAACTGGGTATCAAGAAAGGCAGTGTGATGGAGAGGCTCACAGCACAGACACGGGAGCCAAAGTGTTCTGATGTGAATCCTGCCTCCTCCGCTTAATAGCTTGTGACATTAGGTAAACTTCTCCATGCCTCAGTTTCCTCATCTCCAAATAGGAATACTAATGGCACCAACCTTTTAGGGCTGTAGTGAGGATTAGATGAGATAAATCAGCAAAGCCCACAGGCCAAAGGCCATCCCGCTTCAGTACCTCATGCACATAAAGCATAAGGAGGTATTTGGGACAAAAGACTTTTCCTCTCCATTACTGGAGAGAAGCAATAAAGGAATCATGTGACCCTTTTAAAAATAAGAGTGAAGTCCGAAGTCAGAAATGCCAGTGCAGGAAGCTCTAGGGAAATACAAGGGATTTTGCTGCCCAAACTCTGTGGCTTTGGGCTGGAGGTTCTAGGCATCATATCCCATCAACTGAGGACTGATTATATCTGTATGGCACTGACGCAGAGGCTGAGGATACACAGAATTTCAAGTCAGTCTATTTGTATCCTCTAGAGGCTAACATTTTAGCTATGAATAGACATCTTGGAGGCACAGAAGGCCCAGCCTAGATGCCGAAAAGCATAAATGTGCTGACAGTTTAGAGGAGGGAGCGGTGGGCAAAGGCTGAGCAAACCAGGAGAATTTTGGATTCATAGCTAATCTTTACCTTGGTCTAGACCAGGCCAGGCCTTATATGGTAGATCACAGATGCACAGAGAGGGCCAGGGAGGTCCTCTAGGCAGGTCAAAACGTACAAGCAAAGGTAGAAATGTATACGGTATCATCAGTGGCCAATGATTATACCAGTTGGCTAGGGGAGAAGATTCTAGAGGGAAGGGAGTAGTAGAAGACCCAGTGAGTGGTATAAGTGGGGGCCAATCTGTGAAGGTAGGTTTCCCCGGCCTAAGTCTTGATTCAAGTCTGGTACCTTTGTGAACTGAAGTTTCAGACCCTGTCACAAATATTTTTGGTAACATACAAGGAAATTTACCTCAGAAAATGACAATGAGTGTCTACCACAAACTCATAGTTAAGTGAGTGGATTATGACTCCATATTTAGAGTCTGTATCAATACACAGGGATATTGAACCAAATGACTAATGTACAAAGTTACATCAGCCATGTAACATCCTGGCAAGATCAGAATATCTTTTGATCCTCCAAGTAAATGTTCTGGTCATGGTGCCACAGCTGGGAATGTTTATAGACTATACGCTCTTCAGAAGCATATATATATATATATATATTCCAATGGGTTTGCTCCTACTTTTACTGGTAACCAGTCAAGAATTCAGATATTGGCTATACAGCTGAATACTTATTTTCGCCCCCCCTTAAAATACTGCACAAATGCAATCTTTTTCAGTGTTTGTAGTGTTAGCAACAGCATGATTTTGCCTATTAAATTCAAATACAAAAAGGTCACAAAAAGTTTCAGCAAATATTTAGTTGGAACAAGGTCTTCAGAGGGGAGAAAAAAAAAAAAAGAGACAATAAATGTTTCGTGTGGCCAATCTCACAACTGGCACTTTACAAATAAATACACCTACATCCAAAGCCTTTTCATTTAGTGGAAAGGTCTTCTATCAATCAGTTAATGCCACGTGACCCAGACCAGACACTTCAGAGCGCCATTCTAGCTTGTGGTGGGAGTAGAGTTGGAAGGCAAGAGTGAGCTTAAAATCTATCAGCCCAATACTGTCACCCTCTTTAGGTATTTAGGATACTTCGGTCAAAGGAATTGGTATGTGAGTATAGGGGATGCACAGTCATGTATTTCTTCCTTTACATCTTCCCTGCATGAGAGCATGAATATGCTTTTCTCTATGCCATTGCTTGCGGCTTTTCACTCATTACAGAGAAAGTGAAACGAGGGCAAACTCCTTGTATACAGCATCCAATGTAATTAAAATAGTTTTGTTTCACCTGCAATTATTCGAATGCTACTCACTCTGCCAGATGCCAGGGAGAAAAAGGCAGGAAGTACCTTCAGTCAACAATATTAGAACCAAACTGCTTTCCTGGAGCTAAGACTGCCATAGCAAGCCTGGTGTAGAGCAATTAAAGGGTCCAGGACTCCTCCCCTTGGGATTTCAAGTCCTGGGAGTGTCAGCACCTTGACTGTCCCTATGCAGAGATGGTAGACAACAGGGGATCCGGAAGTTGAGTTCTTTTCTCTATGCCTCTGTGGCAGATACTAGAGAGTGACTCATTCACCCTTATCCAAACCCCTTCTAGCAGATCTTCTTGTACTGCAAAGGCTGGAAAGCTGAAAAACATTTTCCAGACTCCCTCACAGCTAAAGTTCCAGGTATGATTTAGAGTCTACCAGTCAGATGCATCCACAGGAAGACTGGAATGAGGAAGTAAATTTCGTGAGGGATATTGGTGATTCTTGCAAGCAATGGGTTGGAGGCATTTGGTTCCTCTGGAGAAACTGGTGAAGGTTGTATTCTCTAGCATCACAGGCGCTGAATATTACGAGGAAGCAGGAGCAAAATTTCTACTAGAAATGTCCTGTGGTGTAGTTGGCAGTTCTCCTGGCTACGTACCATCCAAACCAGGATCTCTGGCCCTCCCAGGGATTCTGTCAACTACCTGTATCAGTTATTCATTGCCACAATAACAGTGCATAACAATTCCAAAATTTCAGTGACATACAAAAATAAGCATCTATTTAGTTCATGAATCTGCAGGGTTCAGATGGGCTGGTCTGGGCTTGCTCATGTATCTGTGGTCAGCTGCAATTCAGCCTGCCCACATGTCTGGGTGCCAATTGGCTGTGAGCCAATCTAGGATAGCTTCAACTGGGACAACTGGAATGACTTGGCTCTGCATCACATCTTTCATCCTCCAGCAGGCTAGCCTTGGCACGTTCCCTTGCAGATGACAGAGGAGCAAGAACAAAAGTATAAATGTGTAAATGCTTTTTAAGCCTCTACATGCATATCTGCTAACATTTCATTGGTCAAAGCAAGTCACATGGTCAACCTAAGAATCAAGGGACAAAGAAATATTCTCCTTTAGAGATAAAAACTACAAAGTCATATGTCCAAAAGGCATGAGTAGAGGTGGGGAGAATTGGGGCCAGAAACACCATAACACCTAACGCCCTCAAATAAACACTTCTGTTTAAACTATAAGCAGACAGAGGGGATCTGGGTGTTTTCAACTAAGCAACTTGACTGATAAAACCACACTGCTTGATAATCAGGGGTTAAAATGCACAGATGTAGCAAAACTCCACCAGAAAAAAACCTGGAGAGATGAATTGTTTTCCAAGAAAATACAGGGATCGAGTTAAGAATTCTATGATTACCTTAATCATCTTTGGTCTGCTCCTGCCCTCTCCTTTTTTCACCTTTCATTACCCTTTCCTGATTCTTTCCCTTAGAGTCTAAAGAAGCAGAATTATAGATATATGCTAATATATGCATTGAAAATTTCTGGAAAAATATCAGTAATGGTTAACAGCAGATGCCTCTGAAGAGGGATACAGGGGTATGGGGTGGAAAGTAGTCCTAATTTTCACTGTGTGCTCTTTTACGGTTTGAATTTTTTTACCATGTTACTGAATTATTCTTTTAGTTAGAAACTAAACCAAAAATTTGACCAAAAATGGAAAGAGAAAGTGAAACAAAATCCATGTGTCACTATTGGTTTTACTCTTTTCTGTGTTTAGAAACTATAGAGCTAGCCATAGTTAGTCACAGAAACTCATGCCACTGGCCATAAATAAGATTGGAATTATTTGATTAAAAGCTCATTACCATGAGTCCATATTGATATACAGAAACTATTAAATAAATAAGTAAATGGGGCATAAGAGAGAAATCTCCAGGGCAGAAGAATTCCAAATAATTTATGTAGATACTCTATCCTCAAGGAGATGGAGAACTATTCCCCACTCCTTAAGTGTGGGCTGCGCATAGCGACTTCCTTCCAAAGAGGACAGTATGGAAAGGGGGAAAAGAGTATCTTCACAATGGAGAAATCTGACAAACACCATTTTAGCCCAGTGATCAAGGTCAACATCAACAGTGATAAGTCACGTTGACGCATATTCCCTTGATATAACGTAAGAATGGCACTTCACCTCTGTGATATTTATCCCCGTAACCATTACCTACTCTAATCATGAGAAAAACATCAGAAAAATCCCAGTTGAAAGACATTCTATAAAACACCTGACCAGTACTCCTCAAAACTGTCAAGATCGTCATAAACAAGAAGTCTGAGAAACTGTCACAGTCAAGAGGAGGCTAAGGAGACATGACGACTTAACATAATATGGAATCTTGGATGGGAATCTAGAACAGAAAAAGGACATTAGGTAAAAATTAAGGAAATCTGAACAAAGTATGGACTTTAGTTAATGATAATGTATCAATATTGGTTCATTGTAACAAACGTATCATACTGATGTAAGAGGTTAATAAGGGGGGAAATTGGGTATAGGCATATGGGAACTCTTTGTACTGTCTTTACAATTTTTCTGTAAACCAAAACTGTTCCAAAAAATAAAGCTTATTAAAAGTTCACTACTGATTCTGGAAAAATAGTTAAAATAATGAATCAATCAAGGAATCAGTCAACCAGTAGGTATTGTGGAGGATACAAATGGCACTAAGTACATAATCAGGCTCACACAAACAAATTTCAAAGTGGAGCCAGGTGTTTGTGTAGTTCAGAGAACAGACATTAAAAGGTCTACGGCGCAGTAACAAGCCCATTTGAAAGGGGCTGTGGGAGGAATAAAGAACTATCTCTGATCTGCAAAATAATTGTACAATACAAGCTTCACTATACACCTCAGCAGCCTATTAATTTTGGCGGCAGTCAGGAAAATGCTTCTTTTTCCTTATGTTTTAAGACTGGGCTATTTCCGAGAGTAAGTGTTTTTACTGGAGACTTAGGAGGGGCGCATGTGCTCTGCTCACTACAACTCACCATAGCGGAAAGGCCTTGAAGGAGAAGAGACCCAGGGAGCCAAACCCACCCTGCTTTGTTGTGTGGGAGTCACTAGAAAATTATTCGGAGGTGGACAATGCTTAATGGGGAAAAGAGAGTGAAGAAGGGAAACTGATGAATCCAAAGATCGGACCAACGCCTCTGAGAAAGAGGCAGGATTTTCTAAAGGAAGTATGCAGACTTGTCTGCAGGGCATTGAAGCTCAAGTTCCTCTCAAAGAGGTCTGTGAGGTAAGAATGGGAATTGGGATGCACTCGTGCCTCCCCCGCCTCCCACAAAGGGTTAAAGTGCTTTTCTTGTGGCCTATAGTTTAGCTCATATTGGGTATTCACTTTAAAATTATTTCCTTCATCTGTTGTAATTTCCTTTGTTTTGCTTAGAACAAGGTTCTGGATGTGGGGTCCACAGACCTCAAGGGTATATATGGATAGTATTTAGAGGGTCCGTTAACTTGAATGGGAAAAAAATTACATCCTTATGTTTACTAATCTCTAAGTGAAATTTAGTATTTCCTTCAAATATAAATGTAGGCAACAAACCACAATAGTACTAGCACCTATGACTTTGTCACCAAAGAAATCACCAATATTTTTCATGTCGCGTTACAGTTATTGCAGATATTGTGAAATATCATTCATGCTCCTTATCACTTTAAAATTTGGGTGATCATTAGACCCACCACTAGATCTTGTTGTTTAATAAATTAATAAAGAATTACATATATTACTATATCACAAATTTGGTTTTTAAAGATATTCTAATAATTGTATTTCAAAATAATTTGCTTCCTTTTGTAATCCAGTGTGTTTGATTTTATGTATTCAAACCACTATTCTGATAAGGAGGCCAAAGGCTTCATCAAAGGGTTCATGGCACAAAAATGTTTTAAAGGTGATAAACCCAGGCCTAGTGTTTAAAATCTGGTACGACCTTACAGCTTTGCGTGATAGCATTGTCAAGGAAAGAAAGGAGTAGGTTTGAAATTATAAAGAGAAATGTCATGTTAATAGCCTCTTCACTCCCTATCTTTAAACTACCTCCCAGAACACACACACACACAGAGCCTAGAAACACAGGGGATTGCAGCCCATGAGTGCTGTGCTGAGACCAGCAGAAAAATGGCAGTTAGATCACACAGAGCAGAGGGCAGAGAGGAGCCTCAGGACATATAGGAACCATGGGCAAGTGGACACAGGAGCAGAGAGGGCACGACAAACTGTTCTCTTCTAAATAAACTAGAGGACGTGACCCTTAAGACCAGTAAGGAAAACTGAATCTTGCGTCCTACCATTCTAATTGATTACAACAACTTGGGAACTCAAAGGGAAAAAATACATCACATGAGGCATTAGTTCAGAGTGAGAGCTAGAGGAGGCTGTGCTTTGTTAGTATAGCATCTTTGTTGGTGGTGGTTTCATTTTTAAAAAATATCATATAATATCTGACATATACAAAAGAATCTATATTACATTTAAATTATAAAGAATAATAAATGAGCCTTGATGAAGCAATCACCCAATTCAAGACTTAGAACGTTATTAATGTCAGTGCATCTACTGTATGTTCCTACCTTATCCCATTCCTGTCTCTCCAGCAGAAGAAAGCACTAGCCTGAATTTGGGGTTTACCTAGCTTTATAGTTTATCATGTATGTATGATTCCTTCCAAGGTATTGTTTACATTGTTTGTTTTTGAGCTTTAAAAAAATCATGCCCAACTACATGAAGTCTTTGGTGACTTAGTTTTTCATTCATTATTTTGTTTCTAATATGCATCTATGTTCTTGCATATAACAGTGGTTAATTCTATTGGGAAAATAGATAGATTTAATATTTATTCATATCAATGAACAGTTAGGTTATTTCAGTATTTTTGTATTAAGAACCACATTGCTAAGGACATTCCTAAGGAGAGTTCCTAGTTCACACGGGCAAGAATTTCTCTAGGGGGTCATACCTAGAAAACAAATTGCGGGGTCATAAGGTATGTAGATGTTCCACTTTATGAGATAGCGCCAAGTTTTCTTTTCCAAAATGATTTTACCAAACTTGCACTCCCATCAACAAGGCATATCAATTCCTATTGATCCATGTCCATACCAATACTTGATACTATCAGATTTCATAATGCACCGCCATCTTTGCACACCAAAGATAGTATACTGCTTCATCCTTATGGGCAAAAAAGTGTCAACCAGTGCCAAAGTTTTACCAATAGAGCTTAATTCAAGGTTAAACAATGTCTTAACCTGATTTCTCCCTGGAATGCAGAGCCTAGACAAGGGTTTGGAAGCAAGTAGTTTATTTTGGGAAGTGATTCCAGGGGGAATTGGGGAAAGGGAACAGGAAAAGAGAGAAAATCAGTACAAGGGTGCATTTTTGAGTTGGCCACAATTGGGGCTTAATCCTGCTTAGACCCTCTGAGAACCTCTTAGAAGCAAACAATACTAAAATGCAGTTCAGAATTATCTGGCCAAGGATGGAAGAAGGGAACATTTATTCCTGGCTCCCTTTCCCATATTACTCAAAGATTGACGCTTGAGCCTTTAACTCCCTCACATTCCATAATACACACATGTGGGTGCCAGGGGGTTCCAACAGGCCTCTGTGTAGAAACATTAAAGAAGTCTTGGGGTAGACAGTGAAATATTCACTGTCAGGCAAAGGTAAGGTGCTATCTGGTTACACTCACGTGAAACTGAAAGGAAGTGCGTGAGGCATAAGATGTGCCCAATACACATAGCTAGTAAGTGGCAGCGATGGAACTCAACATGTATGGAACATTTATCTATTATAGGTCAAATATTAGGCACTTGGCACATAGTGTGTAAACACTGTCCACTGCCTACCCAACAGCCATCCCTACCTTTCTTGTCTGCTAAGAGAACACTAATATATTCAGGAAGCAGGCAAAGATCTCTGGAATGGAGCTGGCACAGTAGCTGCATGGTGCCAACATAGGCCCAGATTCCTTTTTCCACCTTTCTGTTCTAACAATTTCAATGCTGGCATTCCAGACTAGCAGCTGGATGAAACAGGAGGTATAAAAGGGCCCTCCTCCCGGCCAAGTCAATTCTCTCTAGGCAGGCTTCCCAGAAGTCCCGCACAATGTAACAATCATATCTCACTGGCAGAACTCAGTTATAGGATCATACCATGGTGCAAGGGATGCTGGGTAACAGACTGCTCACTGGACGCGAGTGCCACCAGGAATAAAACTGAACTCGGTCACTAAGGCAGAAGGTGAGAAAGGATGTGGGGTGGCAACTAAAAGTCTCTGCCTAAGAAGCCATTTGATTTGGGGCAAGTTTTTAATCTATACCTCAGTCATCTTATTTGTAAAATGGAAAGAAAGTACTACCTCACAGAGTTGTTCTGAGACCTAAAGGAGATCATGTAAGTAAAACTGCACAGTGCCTGGTATGCAGAAGATGATTAATAAACACCAGCTGGTCTTAATTCAGTTTGGTGAATCATCATCCTCAGACCTGGCATTGAGCAGTACGACCTCGGATAGCCGATCTTATCAATGTCTCTGCATTTATCAGATTTGAAGGTGCTGGATGCTGACTCACACCCACAACACTCATAAAGTGTTTAAAGCCAGAGTGGTGGCTTAGTAATTTACAAGGAGAAATACAACTTTCAGGCAGACCAGACAGCCTGACCAGGTTATTCTCTCCCTGAAGGCAATGAACATGTGGAATCATAAGGTTGATTGCTGAGCATGAAATCAGGAGAAACAGAATTCGTTACACAATTCAAATGTTTAATGGCATTGGGCTCTGCCAGCCTAATGTATCCATCTCCGCAACTGATCTTGTCTAATCAGGTGGGTCAGATGATCAGGCTGGAAACATGACAGGCAACCTCGTGCCCTGGACAGTGCTGGGGGCCAAACTACCAACCGCTGGCAAAATTCACTAGGAATGCGGAAAATGTGTGAAAGCCTTGAGGGTAAACTCAAAACACTTATGGCAACAGCAAATTCATTCTGAATAAAGGCCCTATACACCTGATATAACTATGGAAAAGTCACAGATAAGGGAAATACTTTAGCAAGACTCATTCTTTTTGATAACAGCCCCAGAGTAAATGGGGCAGCAAGAAACCTGCTTTTATCTTTGTTTAAAAGATTAGATTTCAAGTTAAATCCATTTTTAAGTTTAAAATGAAAATATTTTAGTTGCTTCATAAAGACATAATAGAGAACACTAATAACAATTTAAAATAACAATACTTTAAATTGAGCAAATAGAAAAAATACATGATATATATTCATATACATAAGCATTTGTATAAAATCTCGATTGTGACTTAATGAACAAAGACAATTTTTTATCCTCTAGGCTGACCATATACCTTCTGCTGACTGTTTTTCTGTAAACAGGATACAAGAAAAAGTAGAAAAGCAACATGGTATAAAGGAAAAGGTGTTAAGCATTAGCATCAAAGTTACTTTTGAGTCTCAGCTTCACCTTTATAAGTAATGTGTTCTGAACAAGTTATTTAATGTCTCTGAACTTCCTTTTTCCCTTTGTGATAGATTGCAAAAAATAGCCCCTCATCTTCACCCCTCTCTACATCCATGCTTTTTGCCATGTAACTTTGTAGGACCCTCCCACTCTGACTCGGGGCATGACCATGTGGCTTGCTTTGGCCAACAGAATAAGGTGGAAGTTATGATACGACAGTTATGAGTCTAGGCCTCAAGAGGCCTGTGTATTTCCATTTGTTCTCTTGCACATCTGCTACTGCCTTGAGAACATGACTGGGTAACCTGTTGGAGGATGAGAAACATGTGAAAGAGCCCAGAAATACCAGTTACTCCAATCAAGATTCACCTAGATCAGCCAGTATCTGGGTAACCTCAAGACATGTGAGCAATCCCAGCCAAGATCGGCAAAGCAGACTGGCCAACCCCCAGCTGACCCTAGACACATGAACAATAAATGCTTATTGTCACATCTTACTGAAATTTTGTAGTTGGCTGTTATGCAGCATTCTTATGGCAATATACAACCGACACACACATCTGCTATATCATAGGTTTGTTATAAGGGTTAAATGAGATACTATAGGTACAGCGGCCAGCAAACTGTAGTCAACCAAAAAAATATCAGCTATTATTATTTTTGAAAGATTTCTAGTTTCTAAAATACAATCACATTCTTGAGATTATATCCAGGTCACTAGCTTAAAATTTTGGATGTTTCTAAACGATTTCATCTCACATTTACAGAGAGTCTCTTGTTTTACTCCCACAAGTGAGTAATAACATCCACAGAACATGAATTTTACTGATTTTACTCTCAAAGAGCAGGCAGACGATTTTCCCCTCTCCAATGATTTTGGAGAGGGGGATAGCGTGTTGTTTGATGTAGATCACTGTTGATCTCATGTAGATATAAAAATGTGATTAAATTAGAATTTAAAATTAATGTGTTTTGAGAAATTTGCAGTGCCCCTTGAGATTGTACAATTTCTAGAATAGTTAATCCTTCAGGAAAAATCACATATGGAAGCAAGCAACCAGTCTTGTAAAATCATCTTTGAGCTGGTATACGGGCAAGCTGCAATTTAGCTCTATGATTGGAGAAGAAACATGAATAGAAACAAATGGGCTGACGCATAGGCTCCATCTTCATTCACCTCAATTTGTATGAGAGATTAAAAGAGACCTCAACACAGCATTTTCTCCCATTTCCTCATCCTTTGTCCCATGAGCAGAAAAAGTAATTAAGCTTGGCAAAAAAAAAGTGCAACACTGCCAGTGATTAGGATAGCAAATACCACAGAAAAACTTGACATACAATATGTATGCAATGAACAAGACTCACCCAATGCTGTAACGTCTCAAAATGTCAGCGATGACATGGTTTGGTTCACAAAGCATCATCTCTAGACGAGCAGCTTTAGTATCACCAGGGAACTTGCTTGAAACGCAAATTCTTGGGTTTTACCCCAGACCTAAGGGATCAGGAACTCTGAGGCTAGGACCTAGTAATCTGCTGTGAACAAGCTCTCCAGGTGATTCTAATGCCTGCTAAAGCTTCAGAACCACTGATCTGGACCAAATCATGCCACTTAAAGTACCACCTGCGGACCAGCAGCATTGGCATCACCTGGAGCTTGTTAGAACTGCAGAACCTCAGGCCCCACTCAGACTTGCTAAATTGCAACCTCAATTATAAAAAGGGCTCTAGGTGACTTGTATACGCATTGAAGTTTTGAGAAGTGCTGTACTTGCCCAGTGGTTCCTGTTAAGGGCTAAATTATGCCCCCTTCCCTCAAATTTACATGTTGAAGTCCTAACGCCCAGTTTTTCAGAATTTCACTGTATTAGGAGATAGGGCCTTTAAAGAGGTAATTAAGTTAAAATGGAGTCACTAGGGTGGGCTCTAATCCAGTATGACTGGTGTCCTTATAAGAGGAGGAAATTTGGACGAAGACACACACAAAGACCATATGAAAACACAGAAGACGGCCATGTCCAAGCCGAGGAGAAAAATCTCAGAAGAAGCCAACCTGCTGACATCTTGACCTTGGGCTTCTAGCCTCCAGAACCATAAGAAAATTAATTTGTTATTTAAGTCACCTAGTTTGTGGTACTTTGTTATGGCAGCCTGAGCAAACTAATACAGTTCCCAAACTCAGGTGCATATTGGAATCATCTGGAGAGCTTCAAAAATCCTGATACCTGGCCCTGTTCCCAGGGTTCCAATTTATGTAGTCTGGGGATCGGCCCTTTAATCTTGGTTTTTAAAAGCTCTCCAGGTGATTTTTAAAGTGCAACAAAGTTTGAGAACTACTGATAGCCTACTTCATTCTTTTGACTGGTAAGAAATCTAAGGCATGGGGTCCTGAAAATGTTGCATTTCAATCTCTTGGTACTTGCTTAGCTGATCTCTCACCATTATGTCCCCAAACCTGGTCCTTCTGTAAATATTTCAGGATTACTACCAGGAAAGAGTCAAGAACCAAAGCTGACAGCAATATATGCTCTCTTCTTTTCATGCATCAATTTAAAAATTTTTTGTGCTAGGGATCACTTTGAACATTTTTTGTAGTACATCTTCCACAGTACAGGTATAGAGAAGACCCCCCAAAGAAAATCTTTTGACCTAAATTGTCAGTACCTACTATCTCTTTTTATGTTCTTGTCCCTCCTGTTAAGTTGCCCTCCAGTTTCCTAGGATCCAAATTAAAGACCCTAGAGTTGTATAAACCAGCATTTCAGGGCACGGGTGCCAAACCACTAATTAGTTTTTTTCTTGCTAAACCCCTTCCACTTGTCCCTGTGAAGTTGTGAAGCTCCCAAATTCAATAATCTACTCACAGGACAACTATTTACTGAAGGTTTACTCTGTTCCAGAAACTAGAGGATCTGACCTATACTTAATATAACGGAAACCATATGAGCTATATTTTTTTTCCTACTTGCAGTCTCTGAAAGTTAACACTCTACACTACAAAAGTTAACACTACAAAAGTGACTATTTAGCACCCTTGAAATACCATGCACCTTGGCGGGGGTAGGGGCCTGTTCTGAATATGCTTCTGCTGCACTGATTAATTTTTTTCTTGGACCAATCACTAATACTGTCACTGGTTAAAACAGAAGCATTTTCACGACCGTCTAGGACACTTACCAGTTAGCTCCCCAAAGCCGTCTCCAATCCCCTGCCTCACCCAGGCCTCCTTTCCACTATAGAAGCTGAAAAGCCTGATTCTCACTTTCCCAGTCTCCCTTGCCACTAAGGATTGCCATGTGGCTGAGCTCTGGCCAATGAGATACAAAGAAGATTTTGTTGGTGAACTTTGGAGAAAGATATTTCCCCTAAGAGAAAGTTGCATGAGGGAAACTATTTTATCCCCTTCCACCCCTTGTTTTCTGCCTCTGAACATATAAGGATGTAATGTCTGGAGCTGTCAGAGCCATCCTGAAACCATGAGGGTAAAGCCTGACCCAGAACCCTGACATTGTTGAGCCACTGAACCAACTCCAGTGGTCTCCTGCTATCAGGCTTCATTATTTGTTAAAACCACATTTAATAGGCTTTTCTGTTACTTGCAGCAAAAAAGTCACAATTAATATATAGATGTTTTCCATGTATGTCAAACTCTCCTTTACTTAGAACACGGTGTGGTCTGAGGATCCACACTTTGAGAATCACAGAATTAGAAGGCTTATCTTCTAGAAGTGAAGGAAAAGGACGCCCAGGCGGTTTTCAAGGAATGGTAAACCCAATCAGGACTGCGGAATTCATTTATTCATTCATTCATTCTTTCAACAGACTCCCACTTTAGTAGGTTCCAGGGATACAAAGACATTACCCCTGCCTTCCAAGAAATTTTACTATCTTGAGTGAGACTCATGTGTAAACCAAGAGTCACAAGAAGGTAACCACTGAGATAGAGATATACAGATGAGGGGTCACGTTATCGGAGAGATGGGAATCCTAACTCAGTTTGGGGGGGGTCCCTGGAAAAAGCTTTGGAAGAGATTCATGGAAGCTGCCACTCAACTCTAAAAAGTTATCCCTGTGATCTGACTAAACATGTAAGGTTTTATCAATTTTACTTCAAGGAGGGGTTTCTTTTCTATAATCACAGACTATAAACCAAATGACAATTGAGGAAAAAGCAATTTACGATAGGCACTCAATCAACTGCTAGAAAAGCTTCCCCCACCCATCTTCCTCTCTCACAAAAAAGCAGGATAAAGACATGGTTTTGCCGGGCCGGGGGGTGGGGGGGGTACTTTCCTCCCGTATCAGCAGGGATGTTTGTCTAGAAGAATTCTGTGCTGTGAATTAAGATCACCTGTTAACATTGCATCAACCCAAACAATATTGATAAGGCAGTCAGTCGTCAACATGAGCCACAAATGCACACATTCCAGGAGGTTCTCTCCTCTACTTTTAAAACGACAGCAATAATTAGTTCCTATTTAATAGTCACAGAAAGACTTGCTCTTAATGGTAGAGAAAGGGGGACTCACCCTCCCTACACTGATTTTTCTAAAGGTAGTTAGTGGAAGCACCCACACACATACACACTGGTAGAGAAAAGGGAAAACTAACAGGTAGCTTTGCATTGCCAAATCCTTATAGGAAACAAAATAGGTCCTCACTGATTTTCTTGCAAGGGAAATAATAGGTTTTGAAGCATCTCCAAAAATAGAGAAAATATGACCAACAGCAGTCTCTTAAAATTTTCCTGGAATACATTAAAAATAAAATATCCAATAGAGTCCTTTAATATCATGGTAGCATTCACATTAATTGTGCCTCCGGAACATTTTGACTCAGTCAATGGTGACGAGATTGAGATGCAGCAACTGCAGTTACCTTACAGCTCTGCTACGTCCTGGGCTGGGGAAGGTTGTTCCAAGATCCCAACTCAGGCTACAGTGAAACATCTGCTACCTTGCCGAGAATAAGGAAACCGCCCTGGCAAAGGATTCCAGCTCAGCTCTCTAGCTTTCTTGCAGCTCCCCCTCCTTCCCCCCACCCTCCACCACCCAAGAATCACCCAAGAAGAAAGTGGAGGAGGAAGGAAACACACAAAACAAACATTCCTAGCCCCATAAACGCTGCATCCGGACGTTTGAAGGTACCCGGGAAATTGAGAATATGGCTCCAGAGTTTGGCTTGTTTGGGGTCTGAGCATGGATTTGATAGTCTCTGCTGCGTTTTAAAAATCTAACTTTCTGTCTCCAATGGAAAGAACCAAAGGGAGGAAGCAAAGGCAGACAGAGACACAGACTGGGAGACCCCCCCCCCCCCCGCGTCACCCAAGCAAGAGGCATCAAAAGACGAGAAACTTACCTGGCCCTCACCTAGACGGAAAGGCAGCTGGTCCAGCCTCAGGAGGGGGCCGGTATGCAGGGGTGAGTCGCCGGAGCTGGAGATGAAATGCAGACCCCGGGCGGGAGGCGAAGTCCTGCTCCTAACCCGGGGGAGCGGAGTGACTCACGCGCTTGGCGCCCGCCTCTCGCGCTGTGCGCCCCTCTCCCTCCCGCCCCCGGCAGGTACGAGGGCAGAGCGCTGGGAGGCGTCTCCAGCCGCCCCTAAGCACAGAGCTCTCTACCCGATGCCCCCAGGCGGCGGCGTCAGAGCCCACCCAGCCAGTGCCGCGCCAAGCACAGCCCGCCCCTCGAGACAACCGCTGGCCGCCGCAGGACAAGTGCCTCCGTCGTGGGTCTCCCCTCTCCTCCTCCACCCGCCACCCCCAGACCTGCTGTCCCTGGGCTGCCCATCAGGGTTCAACACACCTTCCACATGCCATCTAGACACGGCATTACCAAGGCCCTCCCCCAGGCTGTGCCAGCCGGCTCCAGGACATACAACCAGCCCTGCATAGCCCCCCGCCTCGGTCTCCCCCTTGCGGTGGCTACAAAACCCACCCAGCCCAGAGACAGGTGCAGCTGGCTCCTCAACATCCCAGGTGTATCCTTTAACGTATGTCTCCCTCTCCCAGGACCCTTACCTTGCAGGGACTCGTTGGCCCCAGGGCCGCCCATCTGAGATACTTTCTTTCCACCTGCCAGCTGGATTTGGCAATGCCCAAGCCGTCCCACAGGTGGTGTCTATGCCAGGGGTCTCCCTACTGCCCACCACAGCCAATGCACAAATTACTCCCACCTGCATGGAGTCGCCTTCCCTGCAGAGGTGGCTATGAGCCTCTCCCCTCTCAGATCCTCCAGGGTCCTGGAAGAGAACAGGGGGGATGATGGGACCCTGGAGCCAGGGGTTACCCTCCTATTCTGACCTGGGGTTGGAAGAGCAGCTGAGGCCCTACCCAAGCTTTATTGGGACAGTCGAGGCGCTGCAGAGTGCCAGGACTTATAGACGAAGTAATATTTCCAGCAGATATGGATTGGGAATTCTGCCTTGGAACGCCACGTTATTATGGTAGAGGTTATCTTGTTCTGCTGGGGCTACAGGGGTGATAAGATCATGGTCCTGCCTCCATCGTATCAAAACTGGGAGAAGGAACATGTAGAATAAGAATCCTGTTCATCTTGGCAAGAGTGAGGAATTATAGAGTTCAGAGAGAAAGAAACAAGAATGGGGAGAGAGCGGAGCATTTTCGCAACCTGAGAACAGCATTTCAGCTGCCGTACTTCCTACAACTCTGGTAAAGAGTGGGAGGCTACTGGCTATTCAGAAAAGTGGGCAATCTGACCCCAACACACACCGCTTCTTTTCATCCCATTTCTTTTTTTACCACCATTATAAGCCTAGATCTCCCCCACAGTGGCAGAGACTATGACAGTCATTTCAGTGTTCCAATAACCCAGTACACAGCCTGACACACAGTGGAAAATGTCTTTATTGAAAGCTCAAAGGTCTAACATCCAGGACCTTCCTACCCCTGCCTTCCACCTCTCCCTGTCTACTTTCCATCTTTTCATCACTTTTCTTCCCTGTCTATACCTGCTTTTCTGTATCATATCATCCCTCAGTCTCTCTACCTCTGCTCTGTCTATAAGGTCATGTTTCTTTTCCAACTTTATTTCTTCTCTTTTTCTAAAGTCTCCCCTACTCTGTATTCCCTCTTGCTATCTTATTTGCAAGTTTAATCTCAATGAAGTGCTTTTGCTGCTTTTTTGTCTTAAGCTGTTAGGTACTTGGATCAAAATTCTTACCTATCAAAAATCCTACATTCCCCCAGAATGTGTGTGTGTGCGCATGTGTATCCAACATGATGTGTTGTTTTTTGCAAAAGTATCAATCACAAGTATTACTAGAATCATATCTTCATCCATTCATTCAGCTCACATTTTCTGTGCATCTTCTATGTACTAGGCATTGTGTTAGGTCCTGGGTACATAGAGATGAAAGAGGCAAAGTCACTACCATCACGAATGCCATACATACAAGGGGTAGGGGACGGGAGGAGCAGACAACAAATAAAGTCAGGCAACCATGCTGTAATAGGGATGTGTACAAGGCGCTGTAGGAACGAGAAGGGAGCTCACAAACCTCCACAGAGGGGGTGAGGGTGGTCATGAAACATTTCGCCAGAAGATTACAATTGAATTGAGTCTTGAAAACAAGACTAGGAGTTTTCCAGGAAAATAATAATGAGAGAAATACACAGATGAATAATTTACTTTGGATTCTTAATTTGTGCTTCCTTTCTCTTGTGATGGCATCATTCTTTAGGCAGATAGTGTCTAAGACAGCTCCAGAGTTAAGAGAGTTCTTCCTGATAGCTCCATCAAGGCTCAGAGACTGGCTCTGCTTGGATCATCTGCCCATCCCTGAAACAATCACACGGCCATGTAGGTAGTATACTCTGATTGGCTATCCTGGGTCATGTGCCCATCTCTGTTTGTTTGGTGGGGATGTGGTTGATAGACTGATAGCCCTACCTGATGAGGAAGGTATAGTTCCTAAAGGAAAAGATGCTAGGAAAGTTGTGGACAAAAGGAACATGTCAACTACATGTATACAAATATTTCCCTGAAAAATCTCTCATTCTGCAAAATAACATGGTAAAATTAACAAGGCTTGTATAAAAAACAGTAGAAGCAGACCACTCAAAACTTATGCAACTTTATTAGCAGAGCATTAACAGATTAAAAAAAATGATTTCTCAGGCAATAGCTTGGACAGCTCAGATGCATAGCTTGGTATGGCTAGAGACTGCCTCAGGGGATATTAAAAATGCAAGTAAACCAATAGAGAGGAAATTCTGGCTTGATAGAGCTGAGACGATGCAGATGGAAGTGGAGCTCTAAGACAGTGAGGCTACCATTAAGGCAGGCACAGGAGGAAGTACAGTCTGCCTGAAGCAAGAACCATGCAAGACTGGGGGTGTACCTCCTTGGGGAGGAAGCCCTTGGTGCAGACCTTTTTTTTTAATTTTCTTAAAATAGAAAGATTCCCGGGGCTGGCCCCGAGGCTGAGTGGTTAAGTTTGCATGCTCCACTGCAGGCGGCCCAGTGTTTCGTTGGTTCGAATCCTGGGCGCGGAGATGGCACTGTTCATCGAACCACGCTGAGGCGGCATCCCACATGCCACAACGAGAAGGACCCACAACTAAGAATATACAACTATGTACCGGGAGGCTGTGGGGAGAAAAAGGAAAAAAAATAAAATCTTTAAAAACAAAATAAAAAAAAATAAATGAAAAGATTTCTGAATGTGCAGCAGCCTAGTTGAGTCCTTTTTCCTTTCACACTAAAGTTGTTATAATTATACTCCAACACAACTTCCACATTATATTGACATTGTTCCCCTATTTGCAATTGCATATGAGCTAATTGTTACAGAAAATGTGTTATAGCAGAAGAGATAGCGTATATTTATTTATTACCTATCAAATATTTATCAAGCACCTGTGATCTAATCTAGTCTCATGTTTTTAAATTCCAAATATTTACTAGTAACTCCCAGATTTATGTCTCTGGTCTGAATATTTCCTCTGAATTGCAGACACTTACCCAACAACCTGCTTAACATCCTCACTTGGATGACTAACAGAAATCTGAATTTTACTTTGTTCAAAACCCAACTCTTGATATTTCCCCCAGATCTTCTCTTTCTAAGGTCGTCCCTATGTTTTTTAATGGCAACTCCATCCATATTGATGCTCAAGCTAAAAATCCTTAGATCATTTTTGACTTCTCTCACACTCCACATCCAATCCATCAGCAAATCCTGTCTCTTCTACCTTCAAAACACATCTAGAATCTGACCACTTCTTGCAGTCTTCACTGTTATCATCCTTGTCCAGCCACTGTCATCTTTGCTGTGTTAATACCAACAGCCCAACTGGTCTCCTTGCCCTTTGCCCGCTATGGTCTATTCCCCCACAGTAGCTGAAATGATCCTTTAAAAATACAATTCCAAACATGTCATTCATCTGTTCAAAATCCCCCATTGTCTCTCTGTCTCCCTCAGAGTAAAAGCCTGATTCTTACAATGGTCAATAAGTCCCTACATGATCTAACCCCTGCCTCCTCTCTAAACCTATCCTCTTCCACTGTCTCCCTGGTTCACTCTATTCATACTGGCCTCCTTGATATTCCTCCTACACACAAGGCCAGTGCACTGACTGTTCCCTCTGCCTAGAATTGTCTTCCCCTGATATGGTCAGGGCTGGCTCTCTTAACAATTTTAGGTTTCTCTTCAAAGATAGATAACTGTCTATCCCTGAGGTCTTCCTTAGCCACCCAATTTTAAAAAGTGGCTCTCCCACCTAACCCCCAGCACTCCCTGTCCCCAATTCCTGCTTCATTTTTCTCCATAGTTCTTATCACCATCTGATATACTAAATATTGTATTCATTGATTTCTTTCTTATTTTCTGTCTCCCATTTGTACAATATAAATTTCATGAGAACATAGATTTCTATTTTATTCAAGGCAGTATTTCTAGTGCCTAGAACACGTTCTAGAATATAGTAGGCACTCAAGACATATTTGAGTGCATATTGGTCTAGTATATGCCAGAAACTGTTCTAGGCATTGGGAGTATGGCCCTAAATAAAAGAGATAAAGCCTTCCCATTGTGTGTGTGTGTGTGTGTGTGTGTTTGTGTTTGTGTTCAACTCCCTAAATACTAGCTTCTGGAAATGAGGACCTGTTTCAATATCATTCAGCCTTTCCTGTATGGACAAGCAAAGTTGTTACGCTTAAGAGAACAGCTAATGAATATTATGCAATAAGAATTCCACTACATACTTACTAATACTCGTAAATTGTATAAAGTCTGTTTGATGTGTTGCTTAATTTTTTTTAAATCTGAAAAGCCCAATTAATCATTAAGTCTGATTCCATCGAACCCTTTCTTCGCTGGTGGATAGTTCTATAACATCTTGCTATTAAACTATCACAAGCTGACTGCAAATCTGTAAATCTGTTTTGTCATGGAAATATTCCATTCTTACTAGTGCCCAACATTAAAGAAAAGGTCTGAAAGGTGAAATTAAAATGAAGCCACATGGCACTGAAATCACATGATCTTAATTACGAAGTAGCACACCGGTGTCATGGGGCAAGACATAATTAAATGGCAAATAAGATGGGGAGAGAGAGAATGTGTTGTAAGCTCAGAGGTGGAGCAATAACTGGTGGTTGGAGTGTCTGGGTCTAAAGGTTGGACATTTTTGCATTTCCAGCCCACTAAATGTAGCACCCTTGGGGTTGGGAGGTATCATATTAGGATAGCTGGTGGAATTTGCTCTTCCTTTACCTCTTTTTATCTTATGATTCATCTCTAGGCCTTTGACCCACAAAAGGTGGCCAGGAGGCCAAGGACAGCTGGATTGCTTAAGACGGTTCCTGATCCTCCTTCTAAGTATCAGAGAATGGTGTCTTACTAAACCAAACACTGGAGCAGAATCATCAAATGGGGAGGTATTGATTTTGTCCACTTGAATTTCATTATTCCTCTTCAGGGTCTTTCAATCTGCCAGCTGCTCCCATTGCCACTGTGGCCCCCAGAGGCCCACTGTTCCCTCATTAAAACTTTGGCATGGGGTAGAACAGTTGAGACAATGTGGAATTTTAAATGAAAACCCTATAATATACCAAGGAAGAAAAAAATAAGTATTTATTTATGAAGATCTTTACATGATCTTTGATATTCTTCTTAGCTGCCCTAAGAGATAAGGTAGTTTATCATGCCCACTTTACTGATGAGGAAACCGAGGCTCAGAAAGTTTAAGTGCTTTGTCCATGGGTACATAGAAAGTCAGTGAAAGAGCCAGAATTCAAATTAAGTTTTATTCTTCTATAAGTTTGGTGTTTGTATTAATTAGCCATAGCCACAAAATGCTGCCCCCACAGTCAGTGGCTTAAAACCAGAATCATTTACTCTCACGTATCTGCAGGTTAGATAAGAGTCAGCTGATGAAGGCTGGGGTGTTTGGAGGCGATTCTGCTTCATCAAGTCTGTTAGCATCCTAGACTAGAAGGCTGGTGCCGGCGTGCTCTTCCCATGGTAATTGTGGAAGGGCAAGACACAAGAAGAAACATGCAAAGCCTCTTGCTAGGCTCAGAACTGGCACAGCACTATTTCTACCTCATTCTATTGACCAAATAAAGTCCTTTGGCCAAACTCAAAGTCAAGGGACAGGAAAGTGTACCCTGCCCGGGGAAGGCACTGCAAAATTACGTGACGAAGGGCATCTATAGAGGGATAAGGAATTGGAGCCATTGATGTATTCTACCACAATGTTCTTCCCCATTGCACCAAGCAACTTCTCTATACAGATTTCTCATCTACATTTTAGCTTCCTATCACTGATACAATGAATGTCTATTCTGTCCTCAAACTAGAGTCAAAGGACATGATCCTGCTTTGCCACCCATCACAGCTCTCCTACTGCATTCCTCTCTGACAGTTTTGTCTGGGTTATTAACTCAAACTGCCATCTCATCCTTCCTGGGAGACCCACCTCCAAAACACAGGGGAGTGTTCTCATCTAAGTTTACCCTCTGCAAATCTATAATGTAGAAACCACTACAAATCAGAAGAATCATAAAATTCATACAATAAGAGTCATATACATCCATCAAGAGTGGGTCATTCTATGTATTTAAACTATCCTAGCTGGACTCATTCTCTGATGCCTCACCTTTTCCATTCATCCAATTCATTTGATAATTTTTAGTTGAGTACCTATTGTGTGCCAGGCATTGCAGGAAGTACTTAAGATAGAAAGATGAGTAGCACAGGCCTTGCCCCCACAGAGGTTTTTTTTTTTTCCTAGCAAATTAGTACGTACTGATGTACATTAATGAATTCATGTCATGTTATACATACTAACATTTGCATAAGTTATTTGCACTTTAATAAGAATTTTAACCCAAAGTGTGACCCATTTTGTCATATCTGGCCTGATGGGATAAGGAATACTTTCTGAGCAGAAATGGTTTTCTGCAGCCTGTACGTCACACCACCTAACTTGTCACCAGTAGTAAGTTCCTAGAATGAAACCTCCCTACCCACAGTGGAGGGATGCTGGGGAAACCCTGCCTGGGTGGTAAAGGCCAGTTGATCATCCCAGGAGGGGTGATTTTGTGGATACTTAATACTCTTCAATGAATCAATACACAGGTATCTTTAAGTACTTGCTAAGTGCTGGGTACTGAAAGAATGTAAGCTCTGGGGTGAGAATGTAGGCTTCTGGGATTTGAGTCCACACTCCACCATTTTTAGCCATGTCACCTCTCTGGCCCCTGTTTCCTCATCTGTAAAAATGGAGATGATCAGAGTAATTATTCATAGAATTATTGTGAAGTTTAAATAAAATAATCTATGGAAACACTTAGCACAGTGCTAGACACGTTATAGACACTGAGTGAATGCTTAGCTCTTATCTTGTCCTCTAAGCACAGCTGGGTAGAAGAAGGATACAAAATAGATTGAAGAAATTATTCCTGTCTCCAAGAAACTAATAATCCATTTCAGATGAGAAAGCATATATTAAACAACAAGAGAGATATCACAAGATGACTATATTAGTTAAGGTTCTTTTACTTGCAAGCAAAAGAAATTAACTTTGCCTTGTTTAAGAAAAAAGATTGAGTGTTAGAGAAAATTCTTTGTAATGATTCGGGGATGCTCCACAGACTTCAAAGCAGGCCAGCTCCAGAAATTCAACAACTAGAGCTGAGTATGGATCCCAGGTCTCTTGAGTTCAGCCAGTAAAGCAACTTCAGCTCCAACACCTCCCAATCTCTGGGTCTCTGTGTCCTAAGTTTCCAGTTTCCAGGAGGAAGAAACTGATTGGCCCAGCTTGTGTCAGTTTTCTACCTCTGGATTGATTCATTAACATCATCAGACATGGCAAGCTGTGGGGGTGCCGCCTCCTATATATTGGCAGTCTCTTCCCAGATGTTAATAGGGAACTCCTGGAATATTTGGCCTCTTTACTTTCTCTCTGCCCTCATCTTCTACAGAGGTCCAGACACTCTGACTTCCTTGCTTTTCTTCAAACAAGCCAGACACGCTATGCCTCGGGGAATTTCTACTTGCTATTCTCTTTGCAAGGCAGGTTCTTCTCTTAAATAACCACATGAATCACTTCCCTATCTCCTTCAAATGTTTACTCAAATGTTATCCGCTCAGCAAAGCCTTTGCTGACAAAGTTACTTAAAATTGCAACACTCCAGCACACACACATACGCATACACATACACAGTTCTATTCCCTCCTTCTCTGCTCTCTTTTTCTCTGAAGTATTTATGACCTTCAGTACCAGTTCTGCATAACAAAACACTGCAAACTTAGTGGCTTAAAACAACAAAAATTGTATGAGTTATATCTCAATAAAACTGTTTTTAAAAAAATAGTCAAGACGGTAAATCTTGTATTATGTGTGTTTTACTACAATTTTTAAAAATCTCAGCAGATCCATCTCCTAACAACTAAAACAAAACAAAAAGCAACAACAGTTTTATTTAGCTCATGATACAGTGGGTTGGTTGCAGTTCTTCTGGCCTAGACTGACTCAGCTGATCTCTTCTGGGTTTGCTTATGCGTCTGTGGTCAGCTGGAAGGTCAGCTGATGCCTGAATGATCCAGAATGGCTTCATTCACATTTCTAGTGGTTGGTAGGCTGAGGGACCTCTGTTCTCTTTCATGTAGCTTTCTCATCTTCCAGCAGTCTTCCTTGGATTCATTCACATAGTGGTCTCAGGGTTTCAAGAGCAGTAAGAGAGTAAGCCCCAGTGAACTAGCACTTTTCAAACCTTTGTTGTGTTTGTGTCTTATTTGCCAATGTCCTATTGGCCAAAGCAAGCCACATGGCCAGACTAGATTTAAGGGGTTGAGAAACAGACTCCAATTCTTGGTAAGAAGAGCTGCAAAGTCATACTGCAAAATAACATAAAAGGGTATGCAAATAGGAATGGGAAGAATTTGTAGCCATACTTGCAATCTACCACACCTTCTAACATATCAAGTAATTTACTTATTTATTTTGCCAATTGTACAAATGACTCTCCATTCATTTGGGAATCCCTGCCATGAGAATAACACGGGGTGCAGAGAGATTTGTCTGGAGTGCTTAGTTTCAGTTGCTTTGTCCACACCGAAGAAAGGGTGTCTATTTATGTGAGAAGCTTTCCTTCCAGTTGGCCCATCAATTGCCACATTTGTGCATTACAGCTTCTGTGCAGTCTTTTAACTGTTTTAATAGCACAATGTATTAACTACCCTAATAATTGCACAGACAAAATCAACATCCCACATGAACATTTAAATGAATGCAAATCAACCTAATGGCCTCTCCTAGAGGGAGCATTATCATGCAATGAACATTTGCTCTAACCGATATTATATATGCAAATAAGATTTTAATTTTGATATATTTTCACATGAACATATTTTCAGTTCGATGCAAATCTACTTATAGTATATCATTAAGGCTGAATCAGTCTGTTTTCTAGTGTGTGTATGTGTGTGCTTAATATTGATATAGACAATGAGGTTGAATTTTCAGAATATCAAGTGTTCTATTCTGCTCACCACTTCCCCCCCCCCCCACCCCTGATGCCAGCATTATTATGCCGAACTTTATTTTAAGGATGGGGCAGGATGTCTTGCCCTCCTACATTCTTTTCTCTTCTCCAACCATCCTCCACCCTCCCACTATCCCCAATGTCACACTAGACTTTTTTGTTTGTTAAGATAATTATAAGGGTGGGCGTAATGCTGTCATTACTCTTTATCAACCTACTTGACATCTCAAAGAAGAAAAAAGGAAGAAAGAAAGAAGGAAGGAAGGAAGAGTGAGAGGGAGGGAGGGAAGAAGGAAGGAAACTGGAATTAATTGAACACTTGCTCTGTGCCAGGCATTAAAACCCTAGACTAGTCCTGTGGGGTAGATATTATTGTCCCCATCTTACAGCTAAGGAAACAAAGGCACAAAGAGTTTAAGTAATTTACCAAAGGTCGTAAAATTACTAATGGTATATCCGGCATTGAAACTAGATCTGTGGGGACAAAAATTGTCTCAAACCTTAGCAAAGGTGGACTAGAGCAGAACTTTTTGAGGATGTTCCTAACAACCTCTCCTGAAAAGTATTTACATTTCTGATAAAAATGTTTGAGCACTCTTCTGATAAATGTTGATGAGATTTGGAGCCCTGCCTGGGAAGTTAAATTTATGCTCACAATACATTAACCACACTGCCAACTATCCTTCTTGTCTATATACTAGAACCAGACCTTCTTTCCATTACCTAGTTTAACATTAGTATCTAACCACACTCTTGCTCTATTAAAAGAATCTCTTCTACTGGCACTCTCATACATTGCTGGGAGGAGTGTAGATATGTACAACCACTTTGGAAAACTGTTTGGCAGTATCACCAAAAGCTGCACTTATGCAAACCCTATGACCCAGCAATTCCTCTCCTGGGTATGTAACTAAGAGAAATTAGTGTACGTTCCACCAAAAGACTTGTACAAAAAGGGTCATGACTGCATTATTTCTAATAACCAAACACTGGGAGCTTATCTAATGTTCAACAACAGGTAAATACACAAGTAAATTGTGGTATATCCATACACTGGAATATTACACAGCAGTAAAAATGAATGAACTACTGCTGCAAATGAAAACATGGATGATGCTCACAGGCATTTTTTGCTAGAGCAAAAGAAGGCCAGAGACAAAAAAGGACATATAGTATGATTTAATTTATAGAAGTTCAAGAACAGGCAAAACTCATCAATGATCACCTAGATGAGATAAAGTAGTATCAATTGGGAAGAGGCATGAGGAGGCTTTCTGGAATGGTGGGAATGTTCTGTACCACTATCTGGATTGTGGTTGTAGAAGTGTAAAAATCCATGAAGCCGTATGTTGAAGATCGATGTATTTAAATGTATGTATGTTATACTTCAAAAAAAATTTAAAGAATCCTATTCCAGAAAGATTCTTCACCTTCATTTGCTACAACTTTGGATAAAAACTTTGACACATCCTGGCAATCAATTTGTCTGAGAAATTGCTTTAATATGTGACCAGTTCCAATGTCATGTGCTTTACATTCACTGAATAAAATTTTGCCCTTTTGCTGTTATTTATCTAGCCAGAGGGCGACATACGCTTTTTTTTTTTTAAGGGAGATTAGCCCTCAGCTAACTACTGCCAATCCTCCTCCTTTTGCTGAGGAAGACTGGCCCTGAGCTAACATCGTGCCCATCTTCCTCTCCTTTATATGTGGGACGCCTACCACAGCATGGCTTGCCAAGCTGTGCCATGTCCGCACCCGGGATCAGAACCGGCAAACCCTGGGCTGCCAAAGCAGAACGTGGGAACTTAACTGCTGCGCCACCAGGCTGGCCCCTATTCTTTATAGCTTAACTTAAATTCTCCCTTCATCCTTGGTACATCTATGGCTTGTATTACGTTTAGTTTTCAGGTTAGTAGTTGACTTCCATCCATTCAGGCACTGTTAGCCAGTTAGACAGGAATCTGTCTGTCTCGTATGTCTTTGTTTCCCCACAGTTCCTGCCTCAGTACAATGCTGATTAAGGGGCTCAAGTACAGTTGTTGAATTAAGCCACAACATAAGTTACTTCATATGTTTCACCCACATCTTATTTTTCCAAAGAGATGAACAATTTAGGGCAAGTTTAGCGTGCATACTTTTCTACCTAAGCATTCCTTGTTCGTAGATTTTCTTTTTCCTACATTTACCAGATGCCCAGAAAATGTAAGGTGATGCTAAAAGATAGCTTCAAAGTATTGCCAAGAGGCCCACAAGAAAGAAAACTGTGTTATATTTTTTTATAGTAAAACTGTGACATTTGCCTTAAAACATATACACTCACAGAAAGTCCTTTAGATTATTCAAGTATATATACACACACACACACATATGTAAAGTATACAATTCAATAGCATTTAGTATATTCACAGAGTTGTGCAACCATCACCACAATCAATTTTAGAACATTTCATCACTCCAAAAAAAGACCCCATAGGCGCTGGCCTGATGGCACAGCAGTTAAGTGTGCACATTCCACTTTGGTGGCCCGGGGTTCGCTGGTTCGGATCCCGGGTGCATACCTATGCACCGCTTGTCAAGCCATGCTGTGGTAGGTGTCCCATATAAAGTAGAGGAAGATGGGGACAGATGTTAGCTCAGGGCCAATCTTCCTCAGCAAAAAAAGGATTGGCAGCGGATGTTAGCTCAGAGCTAATCTTCTGAAAAAAAAAAGACCCCACAACCATAGTCACTCCCCATATTCCCCCAATCCTTCTGCCCTGGGCAACCAATATTCTACTTTCTATCTCTACTTAATTGCCTATTTTGGATGTTTCATAAACGGAATCTTACAATGTGTGGTCTTTTGTGACTGGTTTCTTTCACCCAGCATGATGTTTTCAAGATTCATACATGTATCAATGCTTCATTCATTTATTTTGCTTGATAATACTCCATTGTATGGACATACCACATTTTATTTATCCATTTATTGGTTGATGGGCATTTTAGTTATTTCCACTTTTTGGCTATTATGAATAAAGCTCCTGTGAGCATTTATTAACAAGATTTTGTGTGCATATATGTTTTCATTTTTCTGAAGTATATACCTAGGAGTGGAACTGCTGGATCATATGGTAACTCTATGCTTAACCAACCTATAAGGGTTCCAATGTCTCCACATCCTTATCAATACTTATTATCTGTCTGGGTTTTTTTAAAAATGGCCCTCCTAGTGGGTGTGAAGTGGTATCTCATTGTGGTTTGATTAACATTTCCCTAGTGATTAGTGATGAGCACCTTTTCATATGCTTATTGGTCATTTGTATATCTTCTTGGAGGAACATTTATTTAGATCCTTTGACTTTTTTTTTTTTAGGAAGATTAGCACTGAGCTAACTACTGCCAGTCCTCCTCTTTTTGCTGAGGAAGCCTGGCCCTGAGCTAACATTGTGCCCATCTTCCTCTACTTTATATGTGGGACGCCTACCACAGCATGGCTTGCCAAGCTGTGCCATGTCCACACCTGGGATCTGAACTGGCGAACCCCGGGCCACCGAGAAGCAGAACATGCGAACTTAACCACTGCACCACCAGGCCGGCCCCTCCTTTGACTATTTTTAATTGGAATGTGTTTGGATGATTCTTACACAGAGCAAAATAAAAATGTAAAACTTAAGAGGACATATAATCTCACTTAATTTTCTCTCACAGTGATCAGGCCAATATACGAATAGGTTTGGGTATATCAAGCATCAGAATAATATAATGAAGATAAAATAATGCAGGGAAAAAAATCTAAATGAACTATAATTATGATATGTTTTTATCTATTTGGAAAACAAGTGAATTCGAGTCCTGCAAGACTGCACATTTACCTCAAGCATTAACAGCATTCCATTTATTCAATTTTCTTTCAGCCAAAAACCAAGGAACTGTTAAATCGCCAACAGGCATTCATTTTGTCAATATTGAGATTAAAGCACCCAAGAGAAGTTAAAGCAATTCTTTTCCACTGGGTGGGCTATTATTAGTCAAATTGCACTTTGCTTTTCAATGTTTCCAATAAAGACTCTTTGTATGATTACCCCAAACACAAGCCCATTTCACATCCGGAGTTATTTGGCTTTATATGACCTTATTATGAAAACATTAAAACCTATGTATCATCTAAAGTATCTTTAGGATTAATAACATCTGTAAGAGTCAACTTAACTTTTCTTTCCTTTTTTTTAGTATGAGCTAAGAAACCTAGAGAGTTGGTTCCACTGGACTGATCAGTAGACTAGCATCAACTCCCAAACCTGAGAGACCCCTGGCCACTCTACAACACACAGGGTTTTTATGATAAAGAAATATAATTCCACTAAATAATCTGCAACAAGCCAAATGCTGGAACCTGAAGTCCCACAGGGCCTCAGTTATCTCAGCCTTTCACAGAGAGTATTCTCCAGGTCACTTCCGGTTCCTGTTACTAACTGCACAAACAGTCCGGCTGCCAGCAGGGTCTGCTTACTACTCTTTGCTGCTGTGGTTAATTCAGTATCCTCTGCCAGCCTAATGTCTTTCCTTTAACATCTAGAGTTCTAAGTTTCCCTTGATGCGGTATTGACAAAGGAATCAACAAATGTCCTTTTCTGTCCTGCTCATAACTCCAGTTCTTTTGGTGGAATCCACAATCCTTGCAATGAAGTGTCTGATTAGATTTTCATTTCCCGAGGCCTCTCTATTTACAGTATCATTGGTTCTGAAAACTAAAGAAATTCACTCTGGAATAAGGTCAGGGTAGACCTTTCCCTTTTCTTTCTAAGACCTTAGAATCAAAGGGGTTAGAGTGTCAACTTGGAGAGTCAGACCTGACTTCAAGCCCTAGCTGTGCCCTTTACTGGGGGTGATGCTTTAGGCAGGTTTATTTGACAGGCTCTATGTTTCAGACTTCAGAATCTAGTTTAAGCAGGAAGAGAATTGTAAAGGAATATAAAGAAGCTTATGGAATGTTTGGAAGAGTTGGAGGAATAGCCTCTCTGCTGAGCTTCCAGTAACACTCCCAGGGCACGTGGCAGAGCTATCCTCTTCTACAACCTAGGCTAGCAAGACAGCCGCCCTGCACTCTGCCTTTCTATCTTCTGTCTTGACATTTGTAGTAGAGAAGTGTTTACCATTGTGCAGTATAGCCTGAATTACAAAACACAGCTATATTTAACAACATAAAAAAAATACTAACAGAGAGCCTACCACATCTCCTGTCTTTAATAGCCTGTGACGATGGATATGTGGAATTGATTGGGGGTATGGTGGAATAAATATTGGATGAGACACCAGGAAACTCAAATTCCATGTTCAGATCTGCCAACTTATTCTTTGTGTGAGTTTGTGCAAGGCACTGGACCTCCCTGACCTCAATAACCTCATCCCGAAAATGAAGGAATTGGCCCAAACAGTTACTAAAGGCAGTTCTTAAATCCAGTAATCCTAGGAGATTCAGTTAACGCTCTGAAAATTATAAAATAGATCACTTATTCACATTTCATTTTTTTCACATTTAATTTTTAACAGAATTAGTTTTCTCATGATTTTTTAAGTTATACATCCTTACTTTTTAAAGCTAGAAAACTATAAACAAAAAGTCAAAAACTACTTGTAATTCTCACTATCTTACATTTTATTTTTCTGGGCTTCTTTCTCAGTGATTTCCCATTTCCTCTCCCATGTATTACATTATTTCACCTTAGAAGACCCAAGGTGAGGTATTATTTTTTTTAAAAAGCATTTCCAGTATAAAAATCCTGGATTTTCTAATGTCCAGTATGAACTGTTAAATGTGAAGAAAAAGACTAAATCATTTATGTTACTCGTTTTCATCTAGATTTCAAACTTATGTTTTAATTGCAGTAAATAGTCTAATGTTAGGCTGCAAAGGCATAATTTAAACAACCCAATGTTAATTTTCCGTATACTTACAGAGAGGAATGCTCTGAAAAGTCAAATTCTGAGAAAGGTTCTCAATTTATCACATAAAGCTAAAAATGGGACTGGAGAAGTGAGAGGGAGAGGAGATATTGTTCAAGTAGAAAATGGGTACCATTCTTTAAAGCAAAATTAAATCTGAAATGGAAAGATCAAACATTGGAGTAATATGTTATGTTTAGTTTTGTCCTCAAGTAAGAAAGCAGCTGCCTATGTGATTTATTTGAAAAATAGCTTCCACTTCCACCTCCCCGCCACTATCTGTTTTTGTGCTAAAGTTGTACCATTCCTTTGGGCTTCAAATCATATTTCATCTTTAGAAGTCCTCTATATAAAGATGCAACTACCTGTTGGAAGAAAGGGCAGGTTGTGCCAATTAATAAGTTAGAGAACTCTATTACAGCAAGGCCCTCAGGAAATGGAAGGTAAATAGCAGTCTCTCCCCTTTCCATCATGCTCTGTAAGGAAGTTTCACATTCTCAACTCCCAGGACGCTATGAGATAGGCAGAGCACGTAGCCTTGTGTCCATTTTACATATGAGGAAACAGAGGCTCAGAAAGATGAAGTGACTTGTCCCATGGCCTAATAAGCGGAACCAAGAACTCCAACTCCAAACCACTTGGTTCCTGGCCCACAGCACTTTTCCCTGCCCCACCTGTAGAAACAAGATAGTGAAAGGATAAGTGAAAAAAGAAGAGGAAAGGAGGGAGAAATATGAAGGACTTTACTCTTTGGCTTAGAGTAAAATGGTATTATATTTCCAACTTGACAGAATTCTTTCCCCTTTATCCTCAACTAACATGACCATTCTTACCCTTTGCTTAAGGCCCATATTGTAGTGGAGTGACATCTGAAACAAACAAAACACACACACAACAACACAAGTCTGATTCTAGAAAGCCGTGTAAAGCCTTGTAAGCATTTCCTGGTGTCTCTTCACGGAGCAGTAAAGAAGAATTACACCTCACCAGGGAGGAGGACTTCCCCAAAGTTCTCTTTTAGGCATCCCTCTGCTTGTTCATTTGTGGTAGCTCCCCCCAAGTCTTTCTCTTCTCTCTCATAAATCTCCCCAGTGCTCCTCTCAAAGAGAGCTCCAGCTATTCCAGTCTAGTCTCATCTTCTGGGAGTAGCTCTATATCCTTTCATATGTAAATCAACTTAGTGTTTTTACTTTCTCTAATTCTCTCCACTTAATACTCTGGCATCAGCGCTCCAACAACCCAGGACTCTCAAAAGGTGAAAGAAGGAAAAAGGCTGAGAATGCATCTACATTCCTAAAATTGGTTTGTGTCATAGCTAAAAGCAAGATTTCAAATTGTTTATGGAAAATTGTCAGTTCAGTCTTGTCCTCTCTCCCTCCTATGCTAATTCAGCCCATTTAGGGGAAAAGCAGGCTTATTATAAAGGATTTCTCTCTCCCTCTAAACTAGGACCTTCAGGCTGTGCTCTTTGGATACCAAAGAAATTGAGGAATTTCAGATCTCCTGCCCAGTATTAAAAATCTTCTAACTTAGACATTCCCAACATGTTGAGAAAGACAGCACCTGTTTTAAAGATGGGACCATCAATATGTCCTTGCCCTCAACATTCTTACAAAAAGTTGAGGTGAGCTAGCTCCCTTTTATTTTCCTCTAGATTGCAAGCTCCTTGAGGGCATCTATTGTGTTTATTTTAGAGCTTAGTGGCACTTTACGTATAGTAAGTGCTCAATTAATATTATTACAAGAATGTGTCCTATGATCAAAACATGAAAATGGATAAATCACTTAAAAATAATTTTGTAATTTTATATTCCTTCCTTCCAGAATCCGAATGTCCAACATCCTAAAGTATTGTTTATCTGCACAGCCCTTTCCAGCTCTGTTAAACCCATGGAAGTATTAGTTATTCTTATCATCAAACACGAAGAATTCATCCATAACCCTGTAATGGCTTTTCTGATCTCCTGTGGAAAATGCTGCTAAAAATAGACACCTACCATTTTTATGTTTTTATGAGGAAGAAGTAAGCAGTTTAATATCCATCAGCCTGGGAATATTTTTACTTCTGGCATTTTTGTTCTCAGTTCTTACGTGATTTAAAAGATAAAATGTTTGGATAGAATGCTCATTTAATATAAGTCATATATGCATAAAACAAGTCCCTGACCATATTACATGCTCCAAACATCCTCATTATACTTTAATGTAGAAAGAGCAAACAGCTTGCACGAATGTTTACTCTGCAAGCAAATACCCAAGATAAGCATTGCATCTAGTCACTAGTCATAGCTTTTCTTGCCTTAGAAGTCTCCATTAAGCAGTAAATTGTAGCTTGGCATATCAGTTGAAAAAAATACTGATAGACTTCAAACTTTAACACAGGACTTTCCCTTTATAAGAACTGCATTGAGGAAGGAAAGAGGAGCCAGAGGCTAGATTCCTCCACATCCCAACTCCTTAGCAAATCAAAAGTACAGACTTCCTTTTGTACTGAGTATACTCAATATTTTAATTTGAATTTCCCTACAAGTGCAGCCAGGTACAGAGCTCTCTGTGGGTGGCTTTCACTTTTCAAAGCCCCCAGTCACCTGGGCATATTTTGAGTTTTAGGTACATTCTTCAATCCTATATCATTTTTCTTCCTCTCAGTGATTCCTCATTGTTTCTGGAGGTACAAAGGTCTCGCTTTCTTGTTTCCCAGCACATTCATAGGTTTATTTATATTTTTCTATATGTTTTGCATTTTCTGGGAGCTTGGCACAGGATAGGGAGGCTTGTTTTATGTGCTCAGTCTACTAGCATAAACTGAAATTGCTACTTTTCCCTAACCCTGAGATGGTGGACTAGACAAGTGCTAAAATCTCTATTTTGAGTTTGTTACCGCCTCTGCTAATGAACTTCTGAAAGAGTGGATCTCAGTTCTAGAAACCTGTCCAGAGCTAGCTCTTCCACATCAAAACATGAGAGTGTTTATTGTTTCCCAGTATGCGTTCTCCCTTCTTCCTTGTAATAGAATCCCTGACTTATAGGTGGGCATATGACCACTCAGCTAGGGACTACATGTCTTAGTTTCCATTGTAGCTAGGTGTGGCCATATGAGTAAATTCTGGCCAAAGAGATATAGTAAAAGCAATGATGTGTCAGTAAATGTTTAACTACCAGCTCTCGAGTGGTGGTGTGGGAGGAGGAGCCCTGATCTGTAGCATTTGCTGATTTCTATGGTATAAATATTCCCACCATGTTTGATTTCAAGACGCAATGTCTGAATGTAGAGCTGGGAAGAGATTTGCAGTAGCAAGTTGTACAGTAGCACCATTCTATAGTATTCCCACCATACAGAAAACGTTGATGTGAGTAACATCAATAGCAGAGAAAGTAGTAAAATAACTAAGAAAAGATGAACTTTGAATATTTACCTTTATTTTTAATGCAATTTGCTCAATGGTAAATTTACATAATTTAATTTTTAATAATGGCTGTGTTTAACAGCCAGCTCACAAAATTCTTGAAAATGTAACAAATGCCTCCTGCAAGTTGGTACAAGCTTGTGCGAGCCAGTTCCATTAAATGGAAGCAACGTCTAAAACCTCTGTCACATTCTTAAAGGGAAGCTCTTTGCCTTCCACTTCCCCTTTTCCTGTTTCTGTAGTCCTGAACACAAAGTGGTGGTGAGCCACTTTTAACCAGACAAATGAAGACAACACCTGAGGGAATGATGGTAAAGCAAAAAGAAAAGAAAGCTGGGTCCCTGGATGACCTTTTTTTTTTTTTTGAGGAAGATTAGCCCTGAACTAACTACTCCCAAGCCTCCTGTTTTTGCTGAGGAAGACTGGCCCTGAGCTAACATCTGTGCCCATCTTCCTCTACTTTATACGTGGGACGCCTACCACAGCATGGCTTGCCAAGGAGTGTCATGTTCGCACCCGGGATCCGAACCCGCGAACCCCGGGCTGCCAAGAAACAGAACGTGGGATCTTAACTGCTGCGCCACCAGGCCAGCCCCCTTAGATGACATTTTAAAGCCGAGTTTCCCTATTCCTCAGTCTACCTCCCAGGTCCAACTTTTCTAAGAGAGACAAATAAATTGTCTATCTTTTAAAAAATCATCGTTGCCTGAAATCTGTTAAAGCAGCCAAACAAACTTAAGGCTGAGTTTGCTACCAGAAGCAGGGCTGACTTAACAGGACCTGAAATACGTGCTATTTGCTTAGCACTTGGGGCAGCAGGCACGAGGAAACAGATAAGGCAGGCTGGATGGGTGGTGACCCTTACTGTGTCACAGCAAACGTGGTAAACCTGTTGTCAGTGTGTTTAAAGGCAGGCCATTTGCCTATTGTGCTCATGGGGAAGTGGTTACAATAGTCACTTTGTTGGTATTTCTTGGCATCTTTTAGCAAAGTTCTACAGTCAAGAACTAAACACAGGCGAGAGTTAAACAGTTTGCAAACAAAGATGAAAGGGAATACAGTTCTGCCAAGGGATGCTTTCAGACTATAGCCTACAATCTATATTGAGGGAGAATCTGATAATTTAAGGTTTTGCATGTTTGGAAAAACCAACTGCTTCCATACTTCCAACACCACAAAGATGATACTGTAGCTCCAAGCCTTTCTTAAGAGCATCTCACATGATTGCTTTTGGCCAGGCAGTAGGAGCAAAACCAGCAGATTAAGGGTTTTGCCTTCTCTCCCAAGCTCACTGTTCCAGGTGCCTTCAAAGTAGCCACTATTACACTGAGGAAGAAGAAAAATAATTGAGAAAGAGGACAAAGGTTAAGCATAGAGGTTAGTAAATGTTGGCAAATTTAAGAACCACTTGTCCCTGGTTACTTTTACATGAAATTGATTGAAAGCAAATAAACTAGAGGTTTTCTATTGCTTTGGTGGAATTACAATGCCAAACTCTGTTTAAACCCTAAAACAACCTCTAATCCGTCAAATCTGTACCAATAGAAATTGGAGGGCCGGCCCGGTGGCACAGCGGTTAAGTATGCATGTTCTGCTTCGGTGGCCCAGGGTTCGCTGGTTTGGATCCCGGGTGCGGACATGGCACTGCATGGTAGGGTATGCTGTGGTAGGCATCCCACATATAAAGTAGAAGATGAGCATGGATGTTAGCTCAGGGCCAGTCTTCCTCAGCGAAAAGAGGAGGATTGGCAGCAGTTAGCTGAGGGCTAATCTTCCTCAAAAAAAAAAAAAAGAAAAAGAAAAAGTAATTGGACTATAAAAAACTGTGCAACCCCCAGGAAGAGCATGCTTTCCAATACCCATTTCAAATGTGGCCCTCCAGAATAAGACACAAGGGAGTCACTCCTGGAGTAGAACCTGGGTGGCACCTCACTGCCAGGCAGGAACTTTTCACAATTGCTGTGCAGCAGAATTTGACAACTGCCCTGGACAATGAATGTCATGTGTTTCCCATTCTTCCCTTTTCTAGAATGGGAGTTTTCAGTGTGGCTATCCTATTTCTCCTCACCATGGTATATGAGATGATGGGGAGGCTATCATTTGTCTTTAAGCTTATAGGTTGCCGGACCATGAGAAGTCACATCCAAATCTGATAGTCAGAACTGTGAATCACCCAGAGATGCTGGGTTTTGAATTAGATAAAGGAACTGCATGGCTCTTTAGGTTGTTTGTTTCCCTGGGGAAAGTGGTAATCACGGATACTTGGGTGGCCAGAGATTAGACTGTGCCCTGGACAGCTAAATGTCCCCAATATTCATTCTTTCCTTTTCTTTTTAGTAATAAAAACCTTCACTTTTAAACTGGGTAGCCACCCAGCTACAGACTACATTTCACAGACCCCCTGCAGCTGGGCATGGCTACTATGTTCTGGTGTGCAACTCTTGGGTCACATTCTTAAAGGGAAGATGCTTGGCCTCTATTTCATTTTCCCTTTTTTCCTGATGGGATAAAACAGACGTTATGATGATAAGCTCCGTTTGACTCTGAGGATGAGGAGAACATCCTAGGGGCAGAGCAACAAGAAGAAAGGAATGAGAATCTCTTGAAAACTTTGTTGACCAGAGCTTCTTTCTCCTTCTGTTCTGTTTATCAGCTTGGACTTTCATATGGAAGGGAAATAAACCCTCCTTCTTGCGAAAGCCACTGTCATTTAGTCTCGGCTAAAACAGCTAACCCGATATAGACAGACTGCTTCTTTAATAGTTCCACTTGTCTCAGATAAGATGCTAATTAACACCTTTGCTAGAAACCCTCCTCCTCCTTCAAAATTAGTTGATTATAAGTAATCAACTTATTGAGACATTTTATGGACCAATAGTTTTTCTATTGAAAGGCATAGTCGCTATGCAATCTCCTATTTCTTATCAAAATATGTTTTAATTGTTTGGTGGACATAATTGTGATAAAAATGACTATTCTGTATGTTGCTGAAGGTTTTCAGACAGTATGCTATCTCTGCATTTCAGTTTCGGAAGTTTCTACTAACTTATGTTCCAGCTCACTGATTTGTTCCTCTGCCGTGTCCAGTCTACTGGTGAGCCCATCAAAGGCATTTTTCATTTCTGTTTCAGTGTTTTTGATTTCTAGCATTGAATTTTGTGCTTTCTTAGAGTTTCCACCTCTTTACTTAAATTACCCAATTGCTCTTACATGTTGTCTATTTTATCCCTTAGAGGGCTTAACGTATTAATCATATTGTTTTCAATCCACTGTCTGATAATTCAAAAATCTCTGTCAGACCAAGTGTGGTTCTGATGTTTGTTTTGTGTCTTCAGACTGTGATTTTTATTGCCTTTTAACATAGCTTGAATCTTCTGTCGGAAGGCAGACATGATAGATAGTAGGAACTGTGATAAACAGGCCTTTAGTGTGAGTAGGAGTTGGGCTGTGTTTAATGTTTGCTGTAGCTGTAGGTGCCAGAGGCTTCAAATTCCTCTCATGTCTGTTTCTGCCTCCCATGTGGACTTTTGGCTGACCTAAGCACTCCTCCCCAGAGAGAGTCTGCATCTTGCTGCTCTTTCAGCTGAAATCCACTGTTGTTACATTGGAGCCTTGTTGGTGTGGTGGTAATATGTTGGGGAGGGGAAGCATTCTATAATCTTATGATGGAATCTCAGTCTTTTAATGGGTCCATGTCCCTGGGCTATGACCTTCACAAGCATTTCTTAGCTTTATTTTTCCCTGCTTAGGTGAGAAAGGAGGGCTAGAGGGGAATGGAGTAGGAGAAATGCCCTTCCTCAAGGTGGGATAAGACTCTGGTAAAGTTGTTCCTCCTGGAGAGTAGGCCTCTGTCATGGAGAATACTCTGGGCATAGTTCACAATGTTTACTCTTTCCCTCTCACCATTAGAGCTACCAGAGGATCTTTTTCAGCTCTTCTCCAGGAGAACCTGGTGGGATTCTTGGAGGTAAATCCCAAGAAAGTATGGGTTCCCCCCACAAGACTGCATCCCCTACAGGTTTCACCCTCTCATCCTAGTCCATATTCAGCATCTAGTAATTCCTCAAAATTACCATTTAAGTGTTTCTTACCAGTTGATGGCTCTAGCCACTTTTGCTCCAGGTAAACAGGTCTCAGCTCTGACTCTCTGGATTCGTCTATCTCTCCAGACTTTGGAGTGATGGTTTGCCCTGCAACCTCAGTCCTCTGATGGGCCCAAGAAAAATCACTGATTTTTTAGTTCAGCTTTTTCTTGTCATAAGGATGACAGCAACAACTTCCAAGCTGTTTACGTGTTAAAACTGAAACCAGAAATCCAATAGTACACTATCTTAACTTTTAATATTATGTTTGGGTGCCATATAGAAGTTGAATGGAAGTTGCAAATGAGTTTTTTTATTTGAAGCTTGGATCCGGCCAAAACGATTCTTTACTCCAATAGTAGGAACTTGGGATCTTCCAGCAAGCTGTTCATACAAATATATGGATGGTAGACAGGATCTACCATCTCAAAATCATGCTACATGAATGGGAAACTTCTGGGCCCAAGAATATGGCTGACTCTACTAAAACCACTCAATAGCTTCCTAGCCTATTTCTGAGGATGTTCAAAGAATTTGAATTTTACTTTAAGCTGAGTGGATGAATTTCTAGTGATATCAAGGTGGACTCATGGTCTCTTGGAAATCTGAGTACATTGGGATGACGAAAAGTGCAGGAAACCAAATGGGCATCCAGAGTTTAGGGCCATAAAAATCAGTGGAGTCAAGGAAGGTATACTCTGGTAACCACCCAGACACCAAGAAACTGACTAGCCAAGACTTCCATAGAATGAGTAATGGTGGCCACAAGATACTGTTTTGGTTACCAGAAAGGTCTCAGGTCCCACAATGTGGACTAAGATTGTGGACTCGGTAATGTAACCCTAAACTGGGGAAAATCTCAGTCCCAAGAGGATCCGAGATGTTCCAGTTCCCTTGGAATAAACAGCCTTTGTTATTACCTCAATCCACTGTTGACTTGTATGACTTCACTGTCCTAGACTCATTCGCTCAATATTCCCTTCACAGCCATATGCCGTTAGTACTGTCGGTTTTTTGGTCTAGCAAATGATCCAAATCTATTTCCACCCACCTGCTCCCTCTTGTACTCTGAGAGTGGGATATTTCCACTAAAGAGAACCTGTCAGTGCTAATTAGGGAGGAAAGCCTATGTGGCACTGTGTAGGTTTAAAAAACAAGTAAGTCCCCTACAGAGGTTCTGTGGAACACTTTGGATACACTGACAAGTTAATAAAAAGCTTGATTCAGTGACATTTTTAACACACTGGCATGGAAAGTACCACTGGAAATAAAGTGACTTTCAAGGGAAAAATTGTTTCATTGAACTGTGTGAAGAGCTATGATTGTTCTTAAGGCTCCTCTGTTTCATGGCTCCTGAAGCGATGCATCCAAGAACCACTGGTAAGGGAGTTGTGTTCCCCCTCAAGTCCCACAACATGACAACAGCTTCTCTGTGGCATTTGGGAGCATCACTGTTAGAGAAACTCACTCAACCAGAGGGAAAAGACTGAATGTTCTCCTTTTACTCTTTTCTAAACCTGTATTCACATAGAGCTAACTTGGAGGAATGAGCCATGCTCACACAGATGGATGTGTGTCTGCTCTGGATGGGGGCAAACACAGTCAGGAGAACATTTGGTAGTCACAGCTTTGAGAACACCAAGCTGGATATTGTTTGTTTCAGATGTGTGAAGGATCACTGGATTTACAAAAAGTTCCCTTCCCTCTCTTTCATTGCTCTCATGGAAATAGTAGGAAGCTATTACTGTCTGCCTAAGCTTCACCAGTGTTCTAACAAGTTGCTTGAAAAATCAGACACGTGATAGCCAAGCAATTCAATGATGAGTCTGTACATTATTACATGGCTGGTGAGAGGAGGGTAAAGTTATTATCAAAAAAGGGGCAAAAGAGCTCAATATGCATAGTAGCTACTAGGGTTAGCAATCCAACCTAAAAAAAAACTATTCAAAATTCTAAGTGGTTTATGTCCATTCATATTTATGACCACCATCTACTGACATTTCAAATCATCCCATCTAAGTAATCTAAGAGAAGCAACTTAGTCAAGCTGTAAGTATTTATGCTTATTTTCATTAAGTAGATATAGTCAGACTTACCATGGTCATGAATTTCAATAGATAACCCAAGAAAATAAAAAACGTGATAGATTGATAACGAAATGGCTTCAATTCTTCCCCTCCTGTATCTATGCCCCTTGCATTGTGATATTTTAACTCCTCCAGCCAAGAGGTGCAGTCCTCTTCCCCACCTTTTGAATCTGGGCCAACCTTGTGACTTGCTTTGGCCAACACGATCCAGAAGAAGTGATATCGTTCCAATTCCAAGCCTAGGTGGCAAGAAACCTTGCACACTTCTGCTTTCTCTCTTGGACTTTTCCCTGCGTATGAAAATAAGTCCAGGCCAGCCTGATGGAAGGTGGGAGGCCATGAGGAGCACGGCCTAGTCATCCTGGTTGAGACTATCCTAGACCAGCCAGCCTCAGCTAACTTGCTAGCTGAACAGAGATGTATAAATGAGCCAAGCTGAAATATGCTGAGCCCAGCCCAAATCAGCAAAACTCAGATCACCCAGCCAATCAATAGACTTCTGAAAAATTATAGATGGTTATTGTTTTAAGGTATTACATTCATCAATTGCTAATTCACACAGTCAGTGAATATTAACTTTCTCTTGGACCTGCTGTCTGATTTTCTTTGGAGTCATCCTGATTTCTTTCAAGTTTTAAACATGTGCAAAAGGATTTGTCTCCATTACTGATGTAATATACAAAAAAGGATATTGTTTTATTTATTAACAACACTAACTTTTTACTTTACTCCAACCCCAAGTCCCTCCATCATCCTGAGAAATGTCAATATCTGTACGGAAGATTCTTTCTAGTCTGATTTTTTTTTTGACCTTCTCGATTCCAAGAACTTTTACCCTCATGGCTCTTCAACAACCATCTCTCATTGCCTATATTGCTTCACCCCAGAATTTCCTTTTATTGAAGTATAGTTGACATACAATATCATGTTAGTTTCAGGTGTACAACATAGTGATTCAACATTTATATACATTATGAAATGATCACCATGATAAATCTAGTGACAATCTGTCACCATACAAAGTTATTACAATATTATTGACTATATTGCCTATGACTAACCAACTCATTGTAAAAGCATTTAAGTGAGGACTAGGGAGAGATGGTTTGGTAGGCCCTAGAGTGAGGCTGCATATCAGTGACAAAGGAGGGCCTTGAAGAACAAGGTCCATGCCAGAATCCAAGAGATGTAGCTACTGGGAGTACTGTTGCCTCTTCACTATAGTTTCAATTTAGAACTAAAATAGGAACCCTAGGCCCAGATAGGAAACTAGAGCAGAGTCTAAGAATTCCTAGTGAAAAGAGAGGCTAGCAAATACTAGGGGGCTCAGGGAGTGCAAAAGAGAGGTAATATCCAGTGAAAGAAAAGACCAAAAGGTATACTGAGAAGCTTTGTCCCAGAAATGCTTGCAATTGTCACTGCTTTAAGTTCATGAGACAAGTTATTTTAATAATGTGTCACAAGCAAGATTCCTCTGACTGACTTAATAGTCAAGATTCCCTGGAACTCGTGCAACCCCGGAATTTTTAACCTCCAATATCCCTTAGCTTCCTCTCATTTCTCACCACATCTGATTCTCAAGTTTTTTGAAAGTCTCTATCTTTGGTTCCTCCATTTTCTTGCAGTGTGTCAGCTTTCTCTTGATTCGCTTCTGTGGCAGACACTATACATTGGCTCACTTAACTCCAATATCAAACCCCTCTTCCTGAGCCTTCCTGTACAACAGAGGCCAGAAAATTAAGACCTTGAATTTCTGGTCCCCTTCGCAACAAGGGGTGCAATGTGACACAGTTCTGTCCAAAGAGGTTAGGGGAAGTCCCAATGAAAGACTTCCCTTCCCAAAGAGAATCTCATTGAGAGAAAGCTCTTGTCTCTTTCCTCCTCCTTCCTGCCTGGAACTGAGATGTGATGATCCACTTGTTCAGCAGCTACATTGCAACCGCAAAGATCAAAGCCATGTGACAAGGATGAAAAACAATGATATATTGATGCTACAGTGATGATACTGTGGAGTTACAAAGTGACCCTAGATCCCTGCTTTAGGGTTTTTGTTGTATGAGAAAAATAATCTCTTACTTATTTAAGCTATTACACATGGTATGGTTTTCTGTTACTCATGGCTATATCATACAGTTGTACTGACAAAACTTCCTTCCCTATTTGGTCCTTATATATTTAATATTTCTTGCCTTCTATCACACTACTCTGCGACATTCCAAACTGGAATCCCTCCGACTGCCCACCTACTCCTAGACCTGAATTGCAAAGCCTATCTGGAGAAATCATGCAAGCATGTATTCTTCCCATATAAATTTATATCCTTAGCTTTAGTTGGTAAAGCATCCTGAGATTTACCCAATACTGGGGTAAGTCTTCCCTCTCTTCATGTAACAGCAGCAATTAAGGTTTATCACTCTTCTCACCCTTTGCAATGTGACTTTGCAAAGTCCCCTGCCCAATATCCTTTCGTACTTTATACAGAGGCCATAATATGAGAACTCCCTGTTTCACTTTTCTTCCTCCTCTCTCTTCTTTTCTGCAAACTTATCCTCATGTATTCCAACCCTTATTTCTATCTTCCCAGCTCGGTGAAGAAGTACCCCTTCTTCTAACCAAGGCAATTTCCTCTTCCTTTGCCCTGGTGGTCATCTCCTTCCAACTTACTCGGGGATCACTCTGTATAAGTCATTCCTTCTTTCTTCTGTGTTTTCAAACATTCCCTCTTTGCTGGTTCTGTCTCCTAAGCATATGAAGGTATTCACATCTCTACCATCTTCAGACAACATCCCTTCCCTTTATCCATATCCTTCTAGCTATTGCTCTCTCCCTCTATGCTGCATTCACAATCTATCTCCATAAAATGGTAGATTGCTGTATCCTTAGACTCTTCAAATCCTCTGAACCCACCACTTCATTGAAACTGCTCTGAGTAAGGTCAGCAGAATCCTTCTAATTGTATAAGTCAATGTACTATTTTCAATCCTTATCTTATTTTCTTTCTCTGGCATTCCACACCACTGATCACTCTCTCCTTGAAACTGTGTACCAGTTAGTTATTGCTGCATAACAAACCACCCCAAAACTCAGCGACTTAAAGCAACGATCATTGATTATTTCAACACAAGTCTGTGGATCAGGTAGAGGTTGGTTGATCTTGGCGAGGCTAGGCTGGGTGTGGTTCATCTTTCTGCTGTGACCAGTAAGCTACTCAGCTAGTCCTTCTCATGGCAGAGATGCAAGAATACAGGCCCAAATGTGCAAGCTAATTTTCAAATCTCTGTTTGTGTTACATCTGCTAACATTCCATTGGCTAAGGCATGTTATGTGATTAAACCTAGCATCAGATTGGGACAGCACTGAAAATGTACATAATAATAGGAGTAGATATAGGAAGGGGTGGAAAATTAGTGTCATTACTGCAATTTACCTACTCTATTACTTTGTGGGTTTTCTCAGTGTGTGATATCACTTCTTCTATAATTGCTCTTTCTTTGTCTTTTTTGGGGGCTCTTCAGCTGCCCGTCTCTTGGATGTGTTTCCTATTAATTCAACCTCTATGCTCCTTTTTTCCCCTCACTCTGCATACTCCCCCTGGGTGATCTAACCACCCTCTATATATTAAAGACTTCCACTTTTATCTCTCCACATGTACCCTTTCTCTTGTCAAATGGAAACATTGGTAGTTTTCCACACTCGTATTTTTTTCATGCCTTCATGCTTTTTTAAAAAATATTTTTAATTTTTCCTTTTTCTCCCCAAAGTGTCCCCGATACATAGTTGTATATTTTTAGTTGTGGGTCCTTCTAATTGTGGCATGTGGGATGCTACCTCAGCATGGCTTGATGAGCAGTGCCATGTCTGCGCCCAGGATCCGAACCGGCGATACCCTGGCCTGCTGAAGCAGAGTGCAAGAACTTAACCACTCGGCCACCAGGCTGGCCCCTCATGCCTCCATGCTTTTGAGCATTCTGTTGCTTCTTCCTGGCAGCTTCATCTTCCTTAGCCTAGCTATCATCTGCCCTTCTTTCAAGAGTCAGCTCAGCTAAAGCATCACCTTCCTTTCTTACCCCACCCATGAAAGTCCAGGCTAGTGTTAGAATATAGCAGGCCATCAACAAACATTTGTTGAAATAGTTATTTAAAATAAAAATATGTATTTAATTTTATTCCAAATTAAAAAAAAATCTTAGTCTACTGGGCAAAGACATATCACCAAAATTTGTTTTAGGCTACTTAGATGAAATGTAACACAGAAACAGATTTGACACTGCTTTTTCCTCCTATTCCTTTTCAAGAAAGATTCACAATGTGATATATGATAGCTGGGAGTGAATGATTCATTTTATTTGATCTTTAAATGATAGGCCTTAAATAGTTTTTTTTTTCCTTAGTGGATAACATACTGTTTTCTGGAGCTGACCTCCTGTACCTTCACTTTCCTTTTATATGTGAATGACTGAATGTTTTTCTTTGGGGGAAAGCACACTATGTTCAACCATGCCATTGGTATCTAACATGTACTGTGCAATGCTCCAATAAATATAACAGAAGAAATAAGCACAATTCTATCAAAACGTTTTCTTATACAGCTTCCTCTTCTCAAGTTGAGTTTTATTACTTAACTTTCAGATGAATAATTCACTGGGAAATTTACATATTAGCAGCCCTTAGTAGCATGGCACAGTATGAATGCCATAAACTTGACAAATGGTCTAGGACATAGATTGTGTTGACTTAGAAGTAAACAAGCAGCTACAGATAAGTATTCCCAATAGCACCACTGCTTTGTTGGTGAAGGACTGCTTCTAAGTAAAGACTATCATAGGAGACTTCAGGGGAACAAAATCATTGAAATTTAACCATAGAACACTCTGGGTTCCATAACACCACTCTACCCCACCTCATGCTCCTCTTAGCTCTCATTCATTCATTAACAAACGAAAACGTTTATTGAATCAGGCATTGATCTCTGCTCTAGAAATACAATGGGGAGCAGGATAGACCAGTTGCCTGTCCTCATGGGGTTTATACTTGTGTAGGAGATACAAAATAAGGAAGTTGGTAGTTACAATAAACCCTAGAAAGAGTGGAATTAAAAACAAAGGAGAAAGAAGAAGAAAAATGTCTTTCCATAGTTTGTAAGAAAGAAATAATAAGTGTTAAAGAACCAGTAGAAGGATGACCGCTTCTGTTATAAGAGAAGCAAAGCATAGCTAGCCAAGCAAGTGTGTTCTTATGTCAGGTGGCAAGAAGTCAAAGGAGACCTCATATGATGGATTCAGCTTTTTGGTGAAGTGGGTAGCAGTATGCTGATAGTGACAAGAATGTTCTGGACTCAGAGGGTTGGAGAGTGGGACAATGATGGCAATGGCCATAGTGGAGAACCAGAGCTGAACAGACCAGAGAATTATTAGAGGTTTTCCCTGCTTCTCTGAAAACCCCATTATGGATGGAGACCACAGAGTTACAGAGGTCCCAGTCTGTTCATTAAGGAACTTTTTCTACCAGCCTGGATTTAGGTAGAGAAAAGGCAGATGAGTTGGATCAATTCAAGTGTTTAGCCATGTTAAATTTTTTGTCAACAAAGAATCAAAGAAAATCATAGCTTTCTTCACTTTGTGAAAATTCTTAAAAGAAATAGCCCAAAACCAAATTCCAAAAGGACTCCAGGAGAGATGCCACTAGTGGAAAGCCCCCAGTGAGGACCTCTTTCACCTCTGAACAAATTCCTGCCACACTAACCTGAGGTCCTCACCACAATGACTGGCAATCTCGAGGCTCTGAATCCCCAATTCCAACAAACATTAACCAGGGTTGAAACAGAGATGAGACTATGTGGGCAGAAAACCCTTTATAAACAGCGTTTGTTGTTCTCCACGTGCTTGTCTGTGTCTGGGAGGAGACAGCTGAGCCTTGAACTTTTCAATCAGTGTTGATTCCTCATTTTTATACCTTGGGATAAAGGAGTGAGAAATGTGTTGAATCATGTTGCTTCGGCACATTGTTCAACATCTGTATCATCCATGTCTTTACCTAAGGAGGATGGAATATAATGAAGATTGTGACAACGAGAAATCTTTCCATGGGCCGGCCCGGTGGCGTAGCGATTAAGTGCACACATTCCACTTCTCGGCAGCTTGGGGTTCGCGGGTTCGGATCCTGGGTGCAGACATGTCGCCACTTGGCAAGCCATGCTGTGGTAGGCGTCCCAAGTATAAAGTAGAGGAAGATGGGCACAGATGTTAACTCAGGGCCAGTCTTCCTCAGCGAAAAGAGGAGGATTGGCAGCAGTTAGCTCAGGGCTACTCTTCCTCAAAAAAAAAAAAAAAAAACAAGAAATCTATCCACAATCCCTTAATGTCAACTGAGGTCAATCTATATACGTTTATATTCAAGTGTGCCTTTGGAAACCAGGGCTGCATGATGTGTTGAATAAATATGCACAATTAGTGCTAGTGCTTAGCAAATGCTTTATTATGTGGAAACCATGACACAAATGCTCATTTTGTTCGTATTCAGTGTTATTTTCTCCCTGTACAAAAGTTGCTTTGTTTTAAAATTAACCACTTTAAAGGTTCTCATCTGGCCTATGAATAAATATTTATAATGTGCTTTGACTATGAAGAGGGTCATTAGCATATAAAGTTGGACAATGAATGATTTCCTCTGATAAGGCTGCAGATTTTTGATGAGCAAAATGACGAAACTTAATGAAGGCATTTTATGCTTGTAAATACCTTACTCCAGTCCTTTAAAATCATCAAGAAATGTCCTTCATGAGACATGGTTTAGAAGAATCCTGGAAATTAAGAGCTGGGTGAGATTTAATGGGTCTCCTTGCACCTGTTCTTTCCCTGAATCAGTACAGAACCGATTCATGAAGCACATTTATTTTTGAACCAGTTTATAGTCCCCTTCAGTGCAGTAAAGCACTATAATAGACAACAGGGTCAGATTATATTCCCTGAATCAAAAGGTCAGCAATACTTTCCACTAAAAGACAGACACTAAAGAAGAAACAGATTTGTTTACCCCATGTCGGAAGGAAATATTCTGAGTCTTGAAATTTGTTTAAAGTTTGTAATTTGCAGATGAGATGGGGCATGGATTGCCCATAACACGAGTAGAATTTTTAGTTAAACAAATGGTTCAAAAGTTACAAACTTTGCTAAAAATGGCAAAAGCAGAAGGGACCAAAACACACAAATAAATGAATCTTCCAAACCTTAGCCAAAAACATTCTCCCTGTTGTCGTGCAGTTGTGTGAAGAAGCAGAACGTGCCAGAGATATAAATGTAATTTTATCTTTAGCTAGCCGAACAAGTACAGGAGAAAAAGGAAAGGATATAAGACAGATGTCTCATATGGAATCTATGAGTGCAGCGGAAAGGGATCAACCTCTATGGAAAAGTCTTTCTTTTTCTTCTCTGATGCCTGCTTGCTTCCCCCTGACCAATGTGCTAATCATGGTACAATATGCTAGGCTTTGTACTCAGCTATCTTTCTCTCATAGCCCTAGACCACCCCATATACCAAAAAGCCAGGGAAATACATCAAGTCAAAATCATGGAATCTAATAAAAACACTGTCCCCAAACTGTGACACCGACACAAGGCTTCTTGTACTCCTAGTAAACCACCTTCCCCCTGGCTTCGATGCCCACAGTAGGATATAAAGGAGGCACCAAGTAGGAGAGGATCCCCCTTCCTCCTTAGATCTTGGCCTCAAAAGTATTTTATTTTCAATCATCTGACTTTCTGACCCTTACTCTCTTTCTTCCCATCTCACTTCTTCTAAAAGCCTCACCACAGTAATTTTCTGACCCCATTGGACCTTGAATGCAATGACCCTATCGCTTTCTCACTGTGAAATCTGTGATCTAGCAGCGCAATCCCTCCCCTGAAAATGCCTTCCAATCCCATGATCCTCTCTTCCTCAGTTAAAATCACCTGGAAAATCCCAACTCTGGTTAATCCTACTCTCCTGCACATGCTTCCAAGAACTGAATGTGACTAGAGCCCACAACCTTGGTGACTGGTTTCACTTTGAAATTTCAATCACAAGGCCCAACTGAGCTGCCTGAAGTCTTGCCATACTTTCCTAATTAATTCGCTTCCCTACTTTCTGAGAAAATACATTGACCTCTCTCAACTAACTTCCAGTTTATAATCTAACTTCCAACCTCTCATCTAACTTCTTTACATCATTCAAAAGATTGCTTAAACTTTTTTCCAAAGGAGACTTCCCTAATCATCTCATCTAAAATAGCCTCCCCCAGTCACACTTTATCCCCTTACTTTGCTTAAGTCATTTTTGTAACACAATTACCTGACATCATATACACACCTATACATACAAATATGTATAGTATTTGCATATTGGCTGCCTTCCCCAACTAGGTCATATGCTCCATAGAGACAGGGAATTGGAGCTGTTCACCGCCATCTAACACAAGATTTCTCAGCTTTGGCACTGTTGACATTTTGTGCAAAATAATTTTGTTGTGGGGGGCTGTCGTGTGCGTAGTAGGATGTTTAGCAGACCCCATGGCCTGTACTCATTATATGCTTCCACCTAGTTAGAGCAATCAAAAATGTCTCCAGGCATTGCCAAATGTCCTGAGGGACCAGGAGGGGCAAAATCACCCCTGATTGAGAACCACTGCTCTAACATGATGCCTGGCACATAGTGGATGCTAAGTAAGCATTTATTAAATGAATGAATAAATAACCAAACCATAGGTCACAAAAAAACCAAGAAGTAATAGAATATAATGTATTGTTCTAACTTCCAGCAGAACTATCTTTATACCTTCCCATAAAAAGTGCATTTACCTTGTTTCAATGACACATAGAGGGAAAAAAAAGATTTGGCATCAAAAGTTCTCAACCTTGACTTCATGTTATTATCACGTGGGGAAGCTTTTGAAAACCTGCTGATGCCAGGCCCCTCTCCAGAACAATTAAGTCAGAACCTCAGGGGTTAGGGTCTAGCATAGATATTTTTAAAAACCTCCTCCTGTGATTCTGATTTGCAGCCAGGGTTCAAATCCTGTTCTCTTCCATCCTCCAAAGATTAATTCCATAGCATAGCAATCCTCATAGATAGGACACTTCTCCTCACACCTGCATTAGCGTCAGTGCCTTTAAAATGGAAGAAAGCATATCTCAGCATAGTAACTTCCCACTCCATTTACATCTTCTATTCACTGCCCCATTGCTGATCCATGTTCATCCTAAGTAACGCAATTTAAAAATTAGTGTTCTACTCTTGATAATTAGTTCTGGTAATTAGGAAAATTGTATTACCTTGCAATTTTCTTTTGTAATAATGGCTTGTGCTCTGGAAGAAAACTCATCCTGTCATACTGGGACCAGATATTACAAAGGCCTTGAAATAGTTCTGTGTGAAAGTCTAAAAGGATTATAGAAGCAGATGCACGAAACAGAACCTATAGGGAAGCAGGGTTAGCATCACAGCTTGGAGAATTCCATCAACACTTACATAACATACGATGGTCTATTAGTGAGAACGTTAATAACTATGATCTTAAGTGTCTTATTCAAGTATACAGAGTTTTTCATTCCCAAAGTGGTACCTTGTAACTTGAAAAATGAATTCTGGTTCTCAAAGATGAATAGTTCTGAAGTGAAATAAATACTTTCTAATTCTAGAAAAAGTTTCTTCTGGGAGTATATGTTTCTCTACAATTTGAAATTGAAGGACTGTCAGCTATAAAACAAGTAGGCATGTCTATCACCATATTGCAATCATTGCTCATAGAAACAATGCTGATTCAACTCCTCATGCAAAATAATTTAGTTCATATCAAGTTCTGTTGGAACTTCAAAAGAATGTGTATTCTGCCACTGTTGTGTCCGGAGTTCTGCACACGTCAATTAGATACAATGTGTCTATCATGTTCAAACCTCCTATATCCTTTCTGATGTGTGTTTTTGCCAGCTTGTGGTGTCACCCGTTGAGACAGTGGTATTAAAATCTCCCATACAATTATGAATTTATTTCATCTTTTAATTCTATTAATTTTTACTTCTCATGTCTGGAAGCAATTTGTTAAGTGCATACAAATATAAGACTGTCGATCTGCCTAATGAATTGACTCTTTTATCTTTTGGAGCCTACTTTACCTGACATTAATATATATATGCCAGCTTTGGATTAATGCTGCATCATGTATCTTTTCCATCCTTTACTTTCAACTTTTCTGCATCCCTGATATTTTTTATGTGTCTCTTGTAAACAGCATATAGGTGGGTTATGTTTTGTTCTGTCTTTGTTTGGTCTCTTAAATGAAGCATGTGATCTATTTATATTTATCATAATTATGATATATTTGGATTAAAATATATCATCTTCGTATCTGGTACCTATTTGTCCCACCTTTACTGTGTTGTTTTTCCTCTCCTTTCTTGCCTCCTTTTGAGTTGAATACTCTTATTATTCTATTTCCCTATTCTATTAGCTTGGTAGTTACACATTTTTAAAAACGTTTCCTTTATTGCTTACCATATATAAAACGCATCCTTGTCTTATCAAAATATAATGTAACTTGATACTTCTATGCACTTTCTTGACAATGAAAGGGCCTTTGAACACTAACTCAATTTATCTTCCTCTCAACCTATGTTGTTATCCTGTATTTTAATTTGACATATATACTAAACTCCAAAAGACATTATCATCATCGTTTTATAGAGTTGATAATCATTAAATTTATCTACAAATTTACCCCTTTACTTACTCTTCATTTCTTCTAAATTGCCCAAATTTCTATTTAGGATTATTTGCCTTTTCCAAAAGAATAGACTTTTGTATTTCTTGAAGTGTACTTCTGCTGGTGACTAATTTTCTCCATTATTTGCCTAAACTTTTTGTTATTTCGTGTTCATTTTTAAGGTTGTTTTTGCTGGGGACACATTCTAAGTTCACATAATTTTCCTTCAGTATTTCGAAGATGTCAAAATACATTGTCTTTGGGTTTCTGCTGTTTCTGTGAGGTGTCAGATGTCAGTCTTCTTGTTTGACTTTTGAAGGTAATTTGTCTTCTTTTTGAGGAGATGCTACTTTTTCATTCTTCTCTTTCCTTTGGTTTTCAGCCATTTTACTGTGATGTGCCAAAATATGGTTTTTATTTTATCCATTCTGCGTGGGGAATCTTCGGGATTCTTGGAGCTGTGGTTTGAGATCTGTGCTGGGTATCCTCTGCCTCACTGCATCCCTGCTCCACCCCACTCTCTGCTTTGGGAAGCTGACCTCTATAGATTACAATAGCTTCCATGCCCTCTGCTTTCCCGTTGGTTTCAGACAATGGGGAACATCAGTAGGAGATCAGAGGGAGGGAGAAGTGGTCAGGGTAATTATTGCTCTTGCTCTCTTTGTGGGGGGCCACCTTGGGTTTGCTGTATCCCTTGATAAAAGGTCATTGTTTCTCTCAAAGTGGCCTTTTCTATATGACTATTTAAGCCTCTCTTTCCCCTCAAACTTCTGGACCTAGAAATGGTGACAGCTCCAGTGTTGCCAGACCCAGGTTCTTTTTTTTTAATTCTTTTTTTTTATTTTTTAGGAAGATTAGCCCTGAGCTAACATCTGCCACCAATCCTCCTCTTTTTGCTGAGGAACACTGGCCCTGAGCTAACATGCATGCCCATCTTCCTCTACTTTATATGTGGGACACCTACCACAACGTGGCTTGCCAAGCAGTGCCACGTCTGCACCGGGGATCTGAACCGGCAAACCCCGGACTGCCGGTGGAATGTGCGCATTTAAACGCTGAGCCACCGGGCCGGGCCCCACACCCAGGTTCTTGTAACATCTCTTGTCATTCACCTGCCTACACCTTTGTAATTAGTCCCTTTGAAAATGAGCCCTCTTCAACTTATGCCAATTTGAATGTGCCATCTACTTCATCTTGGCAACCTGATTGATGCAGTAACTACTACCCAAAGTAGCCTGTAATCGTTGATTTTATATGTCAGCTTGGCTGGGTCAGGGTTCTCAGATATTTGGTCAAACATTATTTTGAATATTTCTGTGAGAGTATTTTTGGATGAGATGTACATTTAAATTAGTGGACTTTGAGTAAAGCAGATTTCCCTCCATAATGTGGGTGGGCCTCATCTAATCAGTTCCAGGCCTGAATTGAACAAAAGCCTGGCCTCCCACAAACAAAAGGGAATTCTCCAGCAGACTGCCTTCAGACTTCCTCTGCAACTTGGGCTCTTCCTGGTTCTACAGCAGACTATCTCTGGATTCAAACTGTCTCTTTCCTGAGTCTTCAGCCTGCTGGCCTCTGCCATCAGATTTTGGATTCACCAAGCCCCCAAAATTGTGGGAAAAAATTCCATAGGATAAATCATATATATACACACATACATATATCTCCTATTGGTTCTGGAGTACCCTGACTAATACAAGGTATTAGGAAGTAAACCCTCAGGAGTAAATCCTCAAAATGTAATGTAACTCTAGGACTCAGTTGTTTATGTACTCAAGGAGCACATGGATAATCTTCTTGCTGAGAAGCAATGGAGCATGAGTAATTCATGGCATCAAGTGATATCATGTTAGCACCAGCGGATGAAATTCACATGGAGGGCATGGCATTGAAGGTCAACTGGCTGTGGTACTTAGTCTCAATGGCAGCACAAGTGCTAGTAAAGATTGTAGAGCCACCTGGCACCTTATTATACCTTTAGAGAGCACAGAGAGGGAAAAATATAAATTAACAGCTTTTAATGTAAAATTAAGAACGTATGTTAAAAAATTAGAAGGCCTCGATAGCAAGTTTGAAGGAGTCTTTCATCTCTCATAATTGTACATCACATAGATCCATCACATTGGTGACATTACATTGGTAACCACAGAGTCCATATCAATGTAGGAGATGTGCAGTTTAAAACATGCTTCTCGACATATAGAGGCAACCCATCAGCTACTATATCATTCTAATGTGAGAACAAGTAGGTCATACAACCACCTGAAACCAAAAACATTAGCCATGATCAGTGTCTTTCATATAAGATGGTGGAGTTCAAAGGCGGAGAGGAGCAAGTAACATAAAATAGTTGTAATAGTCCCTGCCTCTGTAGCTAATCAAAACGATGAACGTTGAGGGGCCAAAAGAAGTAGACTCTGCCAAGTTCCTGAGCTATTTCTTGTGGATCCCCCATACCCACCTCCCCAACACACATCATTGTAAATCAGTACTTATTGAATTATATTTTGAGTGTTCCATCTGCTTCCCGTAGAGACTCTGATTAATAAAGTTCTTTCATCATTTTTGGAAGATCTTTGGCTATTATTTCATCAAATATTGTTTCTGGGGCCGGCCCGGTGACGCAGTGGTTAAGTGCGCATGTTTGGCTTCGGCAGCCCGGGGGTTCGCCAGTTCGGATCCCGGGTGCGGACATGGCACCGCTTGGTAAGCCATGCTGTGGTAGGCATCCCACATGTAAAGTAGAGGAAGATGGGCACGGATGTTGCCTCAGGGCCAGCCTTCCTCAGCAAAAAGAGGAGGATTGGCAGCAGTTAGCTCAGGGCTAATCTTCCTCAAAAAAAAAAAAATATTGTTTCTGTCCATTCTCTCTCATCTCCCTCTGGATCTCCAATTATGTATGTTAAACACTCTCATGGTATTCCTTTTGTTGCTATGCTTTCTTGCGTATTTTTTTCAAAGAAAGCCTCTTTTTGTGTGTGTGTGAGGAAGTTTGGCCCTGAGCTAACATCTGTTGCCAATCTTTCTCTTTTTGCTTGAGGAAGATTGTTGCTGAGCTAACATCTGTGCCAGTCTTCCTCTATTTGATGTGGGATGCCTCCACAGCATGGCTTGACCAGACGTGCTAGGTCCACACCCAGGATCCTAACCTGCAAACCCTGGGCTGCTGAAGCAGACAGCATGAACTTAACCACTACACCACCAGGACAGCCCCCTCTTCTTCTTCTTTTTTTTTTTTAGGAAGATTAGCCCTGAGCTACCATCTGCTGCCAATCCTCCTCTTTTTGCTGAGGAAGACTGGCCCTGAGCTAACATCCATGCCCATCTTCCTCTACTTTATATGTGGGACGCCTACCTCAGCATGGCTTGCCAAGCAGTGCCACATCCACACCCAGGATCCGAACCAGCAAACCCCGGACCGCCAAAATAGAATGTGCAAATTTAACCACTGCACCACTGGCCTGGCCCTTCTTCTTCTTTTTTTTTTTTTTTTTTTGTTAAAGGAGATTTCTTTCTTTTCTTTTTTTTTTTTTGCAGCGAAAGATTTGCCCTGTCATCTGTTGCCAATCTTCCTCTTTCCCCCCACAACTCCCAAAGCTCTAGTGAATGGTTGTATATTCTAGTTGTAGGTCCTTCTAGCTCTATGTGAGCCACTGCCACAGCATGGCTACTGACAGATGAGTGGTGTGGTTCCACAACAGGGAAGCAAACCTGGGTCACTGAAGCAGTGAGAGCACTGAACTTTAACCACTAGGCCATCAGGGCTGGCTCTTTCTTGTGTATTTTACATTCATTTATGCCCCATTCTCAGTGTTTTCTTGTGACCAATTTTATTAATTTCATTAATTAAATCTTCAGCTTTGTCTAAACTACTATAGAACCCATTCTTTAAGTTTTTAATTTTGGTTATTGTATTTCCCACTTCTAGACAATCCATTTGGATATTTTTTTCTTTTAAAGATTTTATTTATTTCCTTTTTCTCCCCAAAGCCCCCCAGTACATAGTTGTATATTCTTCGTTGTGGGTCCTTCTAGCTGTGGCATGTGGGACGCTGCCTCAGCGTGGCTTGATGAGCAGTGCCATGTCCGCGCCCAGGATTCAAATCAAGGAAACACTGGGCCACCTGCAGCGGAGCGCGCGAACTTAACCACTCGGCCACGGGGCCAGCCCCCATTTGGATATTTTTTATAGTTTCCAGTTCTTTGATGAAATTCTCAACCTTGTCTTTCATTTCCCTGAATACATTAAATACAGTTCTTTTAAAGTCTATTTCTCATAATTCCACCATCTAGATCCCAGATTGGACCATTCCCATTATCTACTGATTTATGAAAATGTTGTTTTGTCTCTTTATGTGCCTAGTTATATACTATTGTGCTCCTGATAATGTATGTGAACAATTATATACCTAATTTGAGGCCTAGGATGATGTTTTCTTCCTCCAGAAAGACTTTACATTTGCTTCTGGAAGTTGGCTAGAGGCATTAGCAATGCCAGATCACTTTAATTTCAGAGATTAAAGTGATTTAAAACTGAGCTTCAGTCCCTGTAAGATCAAGTTTGGTTGTTTTACACCCTTACCTTGGAGTCTCAACACAAAGTATGCTTGTCACTAGAGTCATCCTTCTTGTCAAGCCATGGAAGCTGAGTATTTTATCCCTTGGCCCATGAGCAAAAGGCTGTGCACTTTCTCACTCCCAGGTGAAAAGTTGTCCCCAGTACCCTGCTCATGCTTCTAGGTTTCATTCTTCTCCTGGGTCTTAGATCCACAATTTCCCCCCACATCGTTAAAGCTCCAATTCCTTAAGCAAATGCCTATTATATTTTGTATAACCTTCCTAACTGCTGGTGAAAGAGTTGGTCCTAATTACTTAGACTACCATTACAGAAGCATTTAAGTATAGTTTGAATGGTTTGTAAAATGGGTCTAAGTTTTTTATCAGTTACTTCTATGAAGAACACGTCTCAACAATAGAATCTATTAATATTTGGAGGAAAAAGAATAATGAAAAACTCTCAAACGGGAATTGCTTATAGCTATTTTAAACGTAAATCCAGATATAAAATGTTACATTCATGAAAGCAAAATTGAAGGTCTCATTATAAAAACATTTGAAATATTTTATTTGCAAGTTTTTACAAATTCAATTTTTAACGTCTTTCCTATTTTATTTTTTCTTATCATTATATAATGTAAACAAATATTTTTTAACCAAACCCTAAAAAAACGCTCCCAAAGCCTCTCTAGTTTACTCCAATGTACCATGTAAATGTCATCATCTTTTATATATGGGCCATGGCATGATAAGAGCTGGAAAGGACTATTCTGCCAACAATTATTTCACATCCCTATTTTCTCTCTAGCAGAACTCGTTTTCACCACAGAAGATGAAAATGCCAAACGTATGTTTTCCCATAGGTTCTGCCAAGTGAGGAATCATGTGGCCCAACCTTGGCCAATGGGACCTGAGGAGAAGACTCCTGGGGCTTGAAGGAGAGGTTTGCCTTCCTAAGAAAATCTGGTCAACCCAAGGCAATATCCATCTTCTTCATTGGATGTGATACCAGAACTACTGCAACCATGGGCGGCCATGAGACTAAATATTGCTAGTGTGCTGAGGACAGTAGAATGAAAAGATGGGAAGCACAGAAGCTCTGAAAAATTCTTGAGCAACTGAACTAACCTGGAACATCTCTACCTCTGTATTTCTGGCTTTGCCAGAAAACAAATGTCCTTATTATTTCAGCCCATCCTATTTGAATCATCTGTTACTTGCAACCGGGATACTAACTAATAAAGCTGTGGTGGTTTTAAAGCATGGTCCCAAAACTATTTGACACTTCTGCCATTGAAAGATGGGTTCTGCGTACCCTCCCCTTGAATCTGAGTGGGCTGTGACTGTTTCAATGATTAGAGTATGGTGGAAATGATGCTGTGTGACTTGTGACACTGAAAAGCCATGTAGCTTCTGCCTTGCTCAATGGAACACTCACACTTGGAAGCTTGAGCTGTCATATAAGATGTCTGACTACCCTAAGATTGCCATGATGTTAGGAAGCCAAGCACTTGGTAGGGCCACAGGTTGGTGCTCCAGTCGGCAGTCCTGATATTTGATTTGTTCCAGCCCAGGTACCAGACATGTGTGTTGAACAAGTTTTCAGATGCTTCCAGCCTCTACCATCCATTTACCTCCAGTCTCTGAATCTTCCCAGCTGAGGCCCCAGACATCGTGGAGCAGAGACACAGTATCCCTGCTACGCCCTCTTCAAATCTTTGACCAATAGAATCCATGAGCATAATACAATAAAATAAATATACTGCTACCTTCTGGGGTGATTTATTATGCAGAGGTGGCAACTGGAACAATCATTCTTCACCTCACTTTATATTTATCATGTTACCGTATAACATAAACCTGAGAAGTGACAGAGTGGCCCTTCCAGTTTTCAGGTTATTTTACTTCTGTGTTCGACCTCCCTAGACACAGAAACAATTCTTTAGGGAAGTAAGGTTTTGGTCACAAGGACAGCACTAAGCCTTCTCATATAATATTGGAATTGCTTATAGGATAATAACTTTGGTATAAAAAATATCCTGAAAGAGGAGAAATAGTCTTCCTCTATGATTTACAAATGCAGCTTGTCTGCAGTAACCTTGACATGACCCACAACTTAGGAGAAGCAGTAAGAAACCGCACATTATCAAATGAACAGGGCAATTCGATTCAGCCTAGCTCATAAAATGAGAGCATAAAATGGAGGGGCCTGAGATTCAGAAGCCCAGGGGGCCAATTAACACCTATGTGCCCTTGTACAAGTTACTTCACCTCTCTGAGCTCCGGTTTTATTCGTAAAATAAAAGAGTTGGACTAGAAGACTAACGAACCTTCCAACTTTGATTTCAGGGATCAAAACAAAATAGTGCTTGTGGTAAGCTGAATAATGCCGCCCACCGCCCCCCCCCCCCCCCCCCCCCGCACAAGATGTCTACATCTGAATCCC